>NC_052356.1:748514-876586 GCF_009727055.1 Benincasa hispida | reverse complement strand
GTACTTGACTATATTTCCCGCCGGTCGTCACCGACTATTATTTCCCGCCGACCGATGCCGACTATATTTTCTCGCCAAGCACCTTTTGTTAAGCATGTTAACTTATGTAATCTGGGTATAATCTTAGTTTCCATAGCAATATCACAAACAATATCATGGCAATCAACATAACATCATAAGCATGTATTTTGCACTTACAAATGCATTTATTCACATATCAAAGCATAAAACTATGTAAACACTCACCGTCAGCAAGTTTTTCCACTAAAATCACCTTCAGACTACCCTCCTGTGAATTCCTCCATATCAATGGAAATTTCCTTAATTAATATTTGTTACATCAATAAATAACATCAAACTAGCCAAAATACTATTATATATTGAAAATACCAGCTTACCCAACTCAAAATTAGCCTTTTTAGAGGTTATTTGATCCGAGATAGGCAGCTGGGCGTTGGGCAGTAGGCAGAGTGGTGTGCTATGCCGCATAGGGGACTGGCGCGTTTGGGTGTGTGCTGGTTGGGCGTGTGTTGTGCTGGGCGTGATCAAATGCACGGGGTAGGCTGCTGCGTTGGGCTGGCGCTTGGGATGCGTCGAGAGATGCGCGCATGGACGGACGGACGCAGCGCTGCGTGCACGCAGGGTGTGGGTTGGCTGTGCGTTCAGCTGACTAGATTCCTCACCAACGTAACCTTGTTTCTTTTGATCTCCAATCAACTTGGAAGCCTAATAACACAAACGTCACTCTCTTAATATGCTCTCAACAAACGATTTAGGTGTTGGTATGAATGAATTCCCCTTACCCAACTCCCTTATTTATAGCCATTTCAGACTCACCCCATGTTGACAACACAACTCCCATTTGTCTCACTTTCGAGCTGCCAACATTCAGTCTACCCAGCCTATCCTTAGCCTAGCATTGAGTTGTTCTTATTTTAGCTTGCCAGCCAAAGTCTCCTTTTCTGCATGAAATCTCTTTCACCCACCTCCTAATTGGGGTGATAAGACTTTAATTGCATGAAATCTCCTTTAGCCACCTCCTACTAGAATTTTGTGTGATCCTTCTTTTGCCACCTAAATCACCTAAATACCTCACATATTTCTCTACTTAAATTGTTTAAGTCTTATATTCGTATACCCTTGGAATCTTCCCTTGAAGTTTTCCATCAATTAGCCTCACCTTTTGTCCTTGACGCATAGCAATTCACCTTTCCTTCATCAGAGTCCAACTTAGCCAACGCATGATTTGGCCATCACCAACGCATAGGGTGATTTCTCACCCTTGACGCATGGCTTGCTAGGTGTGCTCGCTCGGCCTACTAGGCGTGACGCATGGTGCTGACCATCGATGCATGGTGTGCTGCCTAGGCGCTTGCGCGCTTGTTCGGCCGCATGGGCGTGCGCTTGGCCTGGCACATCGACGCATGGTCGCTCGACAGACTCAGCAGCACTTCGACGCATAGGATGGCTTGCCCGCTTATCCGTTTGATGCATAGGCAGGCACTCGACATACACCATCAATGCATGGGCTGCGCGCTTGATGCACGGTCTGCGCGCTTGGCGCATGGCCTGTGCGCTTGGCCTCGACGCATGGCCTACGCACTTGGCGCATGGCTTGTGCGTTTGGCCTTGCTGCCTGGCCGGCGCGCCTAGCATGCTTCACTCGATGCATGCTTGCTACCCGTGTCCGCATGGCTCATGTATGCCTTTGCGTCGGTTGTATGCAACCCTTAGCCATTTTTTTCAATTTTTCTTACCTCTATCCTCCATGCCTTCTTGCATCATGTTTTAAGCCCTTCACATGCTTTTGGATTTTGGTCACCCTTTTTGGATAATTTTGTTGTTTTCCTCCATTTGTTCCAATATCCTTACTTAGGATTTTTCTTCTCTATTTAACTTCCCACTTTAGATTTAATGTTAGGGTCTTACATTTACCACCCCCTTAAAATAATTTCGTCCTCGAAATTAAATGAAACTTATTTTACAACATAACTTTTATTTAATACTTTGCTTCATATAGTTTTATTCCACCACAACTTTTATTCTAGTCTTCTAAAACTTTCTCTTTCCCTTTTCCCACCACCGACATATTGTCCTCTCTATCTTGAGTTAGTCCATATAGTTTTCCCAATGTCATTTTTCCTGTTTCTTCTTTTCTTCCTCCTATAGTTCGTCCTCCTTCAACCGTGGTTGATCTTCCTCCTGGGTTGTTTGGTGGTTGTACATTTCCAGTATCCATCAACTGAGGACATTCTCGTTTAAAGTGTTCTGGTCTGCCACACTTATAACACGTGTGCGACCGTTCTTGGGTTTGCTCCCAACATCTTCCCCAATGATATTTATTACAGATCGGGCATCTTGGTCTTTGGTTAACGCTCATCATTGACTCCTTTATTTGGCTCTCCCGTTCAGGGTCTGCTTTAGTGTTGATAATTCCTCTTCTTTTCCATCCACTTCTGCTTTCCACCCTGGGGGTGAAGTTTCTTGATTCTTCCCTCCGCCACCGACCCATTGATGAGTCTCTTTCTTGTCTTACTTCTTCCACCGTCAAACTTCTTTCTACCCTCATCGCGGCTTCTATTAGCTTTGAAAATTCTCCCCATTCCACAGTTGTTGTAACAGGAGTTCAAATCTCTTGTTTTAATCATGTTTCAAACCTCCGAAAGCGTTCTTTTTCATCCACCACTATGTTTAAAGCATACTTGGATAACTCCGTATACTTTCATTCATACTCCACTATAGTCATGTTTCCCTGCATGAGCTGTAGGAATTCATCTTGTTTCATATCACTGAATGATCAGGGATAGAATCTTTCGAAAAATGTTTTTCGAAAATCCTCCCAACATATTTCTTCTTGATCGCCTCTCCTGTTCTTTAGTAGCTTCCACCAATCTTCTGCCTGTTTTTGCAGTAAGAATGTGGCAAGACTTACCTTACGGTTTTCAAGACATCTCATCACTTGAAAACATTTTTCTATTTGATTCATCCATGTTTCTGCATCTACAGGATCTTTTGTTCCTTCAAAGTTTGTGGCCCTTAATTCCTTTAATCGTTCTATTCCATATTTCTTCTCGGGATCAGGTTGTATATTTTCTAAGCTTGCTTGAAGTCTTTGGGTGAATTTATCCATTTGTTCTTCCTCCCTGGATTTTTCTTTTGGATGGCTTGAGGCACTTTCACTTTCGTTTCTAGAGGGTTGCCCCGTTCTATGTTTTCCACTTCTTAGCATTTTGTCTACAACCATTCACATATAAATTAGACATATGTTATCAACATACTATTTTTATTTATGAACATGGTTACTATTTACATTAGTAGTTTCTTTCAGTCTACATAGTCTTTCACTCATTTTCTGTTAGTCGTAATTTTTCAAAGTTAAGGCGCATTCTCTCGTCTCTCCATATACACCATTCCTGAACATGTCCTATTTCCTTACAGAAGATACAAAATTGATAGGATTCTGCGTTGTTAGAGTCATAGGTGTGTTATTCCTCGAATTCAATTACGATACGTCGAGGAATGTCCTTCTTTCCTGCACGCGCCCATTCTTGGTCCACCGTCAGTTCAGGCAATATGTTGTTACTCCCTGAACTTGAACCTCCGGCCAATTCTCGTTGATATTTTTCCTGAATCTCTCTTGTTTTTCTCTGGAAAGTATAACAGTTTTTGCGAATATGGCCAACTTTGCCACACCCATAGCAAATTCCGGTCCCTCTTAGACACAGACCACTATGATTTTTACCACATTGTGGACATCCCATGTTAGTTCGGGATTCCACCAAGTTTGCATTGTTCAAGGTAATAGGATATTCAGTATTATTATTCATACTATTCTCAGATCGTTTAGGGTTTTTCCCTAGGTTAGCACTGCAGTCTTCAACTTGCATTCCGGAGTCATTCCACCATCAGTCTTGTCTGCTCGGATTCATTTCCTACAGTGGACATTATTCAAGTTATTACTTACAATTTTTTTTTCACTTCCCTTTTCTCATGTTTTCCTATGTCCACTTATTATTTCTCATTTCTTTCTCCTAACCTTTCCTGATTCTACCTTACGTTTTCCTAGTATATTATATTTATTCCCTTTTAGGTTTTGACCTAGCCTATCTTTTAATATTATCTGGCTTCCTTACCTTAGGTAAGCCTTTTCCTGATGCCGCTATGGCTTTAACCTATCGCTTTTTCCTTTATTCTTCCTAGATCCTATTTATACTTATGCTAGACTCAACTTTTTATACTCAACCTTTTCCCAAGTTTTATGTAAACCTTTGCTCTAATACTAAGTTGTCACACCCCTTCCCTAGCCTTAGCCCACAAGACCGAGAATGGAGCATGAGGGTACACCAGTAGTATTCCAAGACAACATTTAAATTTAACATTTCCCCCCTTATCTATTAAAGATTTCAACATGTTTACAACACTCTATCTAACATTCATACACATAGTTCAATTTCATATATTCTTTATTACATGATCCGAACCGTGCCCTGAGAATTTACCAAGTCCTGGTGTGATGGTGGTTAGTAGACTCCTTTCCTGAATGCTCTGCTTTGCTACCTGGGGAGGATATAAGAAAACATTTGGAAGAGTGTGAGCTACTAAGGCCAGTGAGTGGTTCTTTTAGAATAATAATCACATTGCAAATCATGTTTTTGGGAAATCAATCACATAATCATAATCCTAGTATAATTTATGCATGATCATGTATATATTCACACATTGTGCTCGTCAATCAACACTGAAAAGACGATTAACGCAATAACGGCGCAATGCGATAGTCGATCCAAAGTTGACTTTCAACCGCATGTGGTAATAAAAACAACACTGCATGCAAACACTCGATCGAAAGATGCAACTAAGCAACGCAAAAGTAGAGGATTGTGACACGTGTACAACTAACAGTTGTGCAGATTCGATAGTCAGATTGCATAACAGAAGGAATAATATCCCTCCATCTTCGGAATTTCCATAACAACAAGTGGGGACCACAAGGCCAGAGTCAAAGATCTTCACCTATAAATACCCCATAGAATTCACAGAAAAAGAGGTTACTCGATACGGGGCTAATTGCTGCTATTATATCAAGAAAAAGGCTAAGTTGAGTGTCAAACTGAAGAAATTCAGGAAGAAAAAGAGGCAAGGGCGAGAGGTGATTCTCAGTGTTCATCTGCCAGATCCCCACTGCGAAGCTCTTCTACTCAGATCCCTGCTACCGGTTGAGCAAGCCTGAGAGGGAAGCTCATCCATCCATCCAATCCATCCAATCCGACAAGCAGATCTCCATCCAAATCGGTGCCGAGACATTGCCGTTATTTGTATCTGTTCTATCTCTTTTCATCATTGTAGTTCATCTTCTTTATCTCTACATTCACACACCATGCATCAGACGCTAAATAGATATATTGAATGTCTTGATCGCTTTCATCACCACTTTTCTGTCTATTTCTGTTCCTCGGCTTATCGCTTTCTTCATGATGTGTTCTTAATCCCCTGGTAATTAACATGAATTTAACGAGTACTTAATCTGTGTTAAAGAGAGAAATTTCGTTTAGCTAAGGCATGCTAGACGACATCTTCACCTGTGAGAGCAGAAGTGAAGATGTCGTTTTGATCTATCGAGAGAAGGTCAGAAGAATGTGTTAACTAGAATGAGTAGTACTTCCAGACAAGGAAGCAACCTTGCGTTCATTACATTCATCTCTGTTTCACCACAGACATGTGGGAACACGGCCGATCACTGAAAGGTGTACGCTAAGGAAAAAACGGAACCGTACTTATCACTTCAACACAATTAAGAACTTGCGATGGTTATATTAGTTATCTTTCTATTCTGTTTCATACATAAGACTTGTTGCCGCATTACATAATCTTTGTAGAATCTTCATAGCCAGCCTTGACCTCAGTATCTTCTATCATGAAGCCTGTTTCTTGTACCATCTTAGCTTAGGTTTACTGTACTTTATTTTATTATCGCATTTTTACTGCTTTCCTTTACTTTATCGCAAATTTTTATATACTTTCACAAACTATACTTTTAAAGATTGAAAAACTTGGTCGCATGTATCATAAACATAACGCAATAACCTCAAACAGTCCCTATGTTCGACCTCGGATCACACCGAGAAACTTACGATGGAATTATACTTGGTTCCAACGTAAGGAAACTTGTGACAACGCACAGAATACTACTAGAACATCCATGAATAACGCATATCTAGAAGTAGTATTGCATGAATTGAGTCAAGTCAGGGCATTATTGTATATCTATCGGCTTGAACCGTGCGTGCATCGTATAGCATAACTTCAACGTTACAACCATCACACCGCGAATGTCAGAATCAGAGTAGGTCCATTAATGTTGTCGACGATCAACTTCTATAAATAGAAGCCGGTGAGCAGAACTTCATTTTATCCAAGGTTTTTCGCCTGAGGCTTACCTTTGGGCAGATCCTTGTGATCCATAAGAATGCGTGAGAAGAAATCTTGAGAGTTCTTCATCTCCTTCATCCATTCTGAGTGACGATCGGAGCCTTTGCTAGAGTTAGAGCTCGAGAGAGTCAGCTCCACCGCCCATCCATGGCACCACCGGCAGCCTTGACACACATCTGCTGGAAGCAAGACATTGCTTCCAGCTGGTCCTTTCATTTTTTCTCCTTTTCTTATATTGTATTGTATTACATTTTGGCTTAAGGAATTAATACATTTTGTGATCAATGCATTTCTTTACTTTCCTTCGATTCCATCTCCATCTTCATTTACTTAGCATCCTTGACTTTCATTGCATCACTTATTGAGACTGTTAGAGTATCGTATACCTAATCATGTGGGTATCTCATACCTAATCATGTGGCATAGGAATATGAAGCATGTAGCAAACCACCGGGAGGTGTGCGTTGCATGAGTCTTGTGAGAAAACCTTATTTACTTAGTGTGAAGCTGTAGCAACGCCTGTCTATAGGCGGACGCAATGCTTGTCTATGAGTAAAGTCAGCAACAACTAACTGTCCAGAAGGGTAAGTGGTTGGTTGCATTAAGCAATGTAAGCAAGTGTTCACTAGAGACAAGAATAATCTTACGTCAGCCAAGTTTATGTGGTTACCTTGTCTTATGAGCGCATCATTCATCATTTAGGCATACTTGGGAAAGTAGTCTAAAACCCAAATCTAAGACTCGAGAGAGCGGATTGGAACACATAAGCAAGAATGGGGAACTTAGAGATAAGCTCTATTTGCTATTACACAACGTATGCACCCTACAGATAGGATATTGCATGCATCCAGAAGTAGGATACGATGTTATGTGGCTATCACGCTTATGCAGCGAGAGCACGTGAGCGGGTTATGGAGGCTTAGAAATAGGCTTCTTAGCACTATTGCATATACATCGCATGCGTCCTAGAATTAGGCTAAAGTGTGTGTAGCATGATTGCATAGCTTGCGTTGGCTGAGGTTGCCCTTGCGGTCAAGCTTAAGGTTGCGATGAAGACATTCTCACATTTTATCTATTTTTCCAGGCATTTTACTATGCGTCATCAGTTGCCGTGTCTCTACCTCTCATTCGTATTCTCATTGCTTGATCTATTAGTTAGGAGTAGGAGTAGTTTGTAGCTTAAAACCCCCATCATTCTTTTATTTATCCATCACAAACACATCACTGCATAACACTTAGCTACAAGTCCCTGAGTTCGACCTCGGATCACCCGAGAAACTTGCGTTCTCGTTATACTTGGTGAGAGCGTAAGAAAACTTGTGATAGGAATGCATGATCATCGCATATAAGAGTAACGCATATTTTCATTCCAATGCATGGCCACCGACGCATGAGAACCAATGCATAACCTAAGACATGCATCACATATGGCGTCCCCCTAATTATAGTCATCAAAGGTGCAGACTTCATTCATGAGGTCGAACCTCTATGGAACGTCCTGGAGGATGAAGCAAAATTTGCCTCACCCTTCTTCCTCTCCTTACTTTTCAGTAATGATTGGTAGGTCTGCAACTCGTTGAGGAGAGTTGTAAGGTTATATTTCACTTTGTTAAGAATTACATTACTAACAAAGTGCAGGAAGCTCTCCGGCAAAGAATGTAAGATTATGCTAACCTGGCTGCCCTCATCGATGGTAAACCCATTCAACTGGACCATCATGTTTAGCACATGTTCACAAACAGAGGTGTCTTTTTCCATTTTGGAGTTGAATATATACTTAAGAGCCTCATGCATAAGCTATTCAGATGGTTGTCCAAACATCCCCCATAGGGACTCCATGATCTCATGCGTTGAGACCATAGGCTCATGTTTCTTGGCCAAGACTTCATAAAGACTTGCTAAGATGTAGGCTTGGGCCTTCTTATTCGCCCATGTCCATTGCTCGTATGCCTCTTAAACATTTCAAGCGGCATTTGGAGCTGGAATAGGAGGACAGATCTCCGTAAGAGCGAACATGAGATCCTCGATGATTAGGATCGTCGTGATCATGTGTTTCCATGTTGAAAAATTATTGCCAGTTAATTTTTCGGCGCTTAGCAAAGCTAATGTGGCTATTGCCATTTTGAAAAAGTTGTTGCTGAAAATACGAACAAAACTTTATTATATTTTGCTAAACCACTTTTAAACAATCAGTTTTGCAAAACAGTTTCAAGTACCCTAAGTGAAAAACTTCTATTTTGCAATGATGCCCCAGTGAGGCAGGACAAACATTACCGGTGGGGTGATCAGATGCCCCTTCACTAGGATGAGACATTCTCAACCATTAGGCAGAACCAACTCTTCGAACTGAATCTAATAGCCACCATTTTTCAATCCAGAATTGTTAACCGCATAAGTGTGACCCCTCGCTTTCGGTGCTAGAGGCCCGCCCTAATGAGCCCACCATAGGGAAGAAGCAGATTAGGACAATAGACTAAGTTACCTTATCCTCATACAGGAGATCAAATAAAGAAACGCGCAAAACTGCCATCCTTTAGGGGGACACTCCCAGGGTGCCTCGAGGCGATGCGCAGTAACTTTATTCAACCCAATGAGGGAGACTGAGGGATATGCTGTCACACTTCCCACTGCCACTTTCTATAAACACTCTCTCCATCCACCTTGATATTGACCTACCCAAACACCATCCGTTTGGGGGGACACGCCAAAGGTGCCTCGAGGCCAAGGGTAGATCTCACAGGGTAGACTATTTAGGAGAAATGTGAAAGGTTTAAGTGAAGCATCTTATGCCCCAAGTACCTCCCACTGAATGTTCTACCTAGGGGTTCATTAACCTAGACAATTTGGCTTCTGATTTTAGTCTAAGATGTCTTTTAAACTCTGCTCATAAACAACTTTTGTTTATGAAATATGAACAAGTTTAAGTAGTCAATTTAAACACTTTAATGGGTTGTCCTTAACTTGCATGCATACATCAAATCTATCTAATTCACCTTTTCAGGTAAGTTCCCAGGTAGGGGTGTTATGTTTCGTCAACTTAAATACCCCAGCCTAGACAGAACCCGCCTTAGACATAAGGTCCCATATAGATAGATTTTCTACACTTTAACCTTTTATTAGTCAATTTAATCCTATTAAATTGATGAAAAAGATTAAAGCCTTAGGGTTGCTAATCATATTAGAACCGTGATCTTAGGTCTATGTGATCCAAGTTTTAAACATTTTAAAACCATGAATTAAACCTAAGTGAGCATGCATGTCTTTCTTATTTCTTTTAGTTCTAATTTCTCTTTAACTTTTGAAAAAAAAACAACTAAAAAACCATTGACAACAAGGTGTTTATAATGCTTATAAAGAACCTATGTGTCATGCTTCATGCAATGTCCGGTCATTATTATACATAACTTTTATATACGCATAATAACCAAGCAAAACATTCTTACCATTCACCCTAATACTATAACAATTATAATATAAAGATGTTACATGTCAATGCTTTTTTATGCATGCATAAATATAACTCTTATATTATATGATACATGAGCATGCACTTACATAATTAAATCATGCTTCTCTAAATTATAACATTTACAATAAAGAGATGATGCATGACTAATGCATAATCTAAGGTGGGATTTACTATATGTGCATACCATATGACATATAGAAAACCATACATCGCATGTATTTAACTAAGGATTATGGACCAGGATGAGCCTTTACAGAAAACCGGAATGAAATAATCCTATCTATTACATTTTTCATCGAGCGAACCAGTTTACAGGCGAACCGGGTCTTGAATTGCCAGGAGGACTCCATCGTGTAGTAAACGCCGAAGGTAGATGATCGCCCAGCACGCACTAAACGATAGACACAATAGCTAAACGATCGCTTAGACGACAACAAGGCTACGAAGCCTGATCGTCTAGGCGATCGCTTAACGCGGCGAAAGGTAAACGATTTATCGTGCGCTGCTAAGCGATGAAGCTTGCTAAACTAAATGATCATCTAGTGTGCACGTGCGTTAAACAATACGTGAGCATCCCATCGTCTACACGACCCGATATGTAATGACCCGAAGGAGGGGTACATGAATGAACCGGTATCACATCCGAATTAGAGGGATCCTGAGGACATGAAAGTATGGTTAAGAAAGGCTTAAAAGAATTGAAATTTACTACCTATACCAACAAGGTGCACCTTCCTTTTCGGTGACTCAATCATAAGAACTCTAAAGTTAAACGTGTTTAGCTTGGAGCAATCCTATGTTGGGTGATCTCTTGGGAGTTTTCCTAGGATGCATGTGAATGAGGACAAAGCATGCTGAAAGAACCCGAAGGCAAGGAAGGATGACATAGCCAGGTCGTAGGGGACAAAGGGGAATGCCAAGGCCATCAGGGGCCAAATATGGATTCCTAATCTTGGTTCGAATCCTAGGCCTGGGGCGTTACACGATACCCAGCGATCGCTTACCCCATCGTCTACACGACCCGATCAACCCTTGATCGTCTCCTTCCTCGAAGAACTACAACTCTTGCTCCAACCTTCTTCACGAACGACTCAAGACTCAAACTGACTTTGAATTACAAACTCGATAACGATTATCAATGCCCAAAAACGCAGGGGCCTTTACAATCAACCGAAAATGTAAAAGAATTAAATCAAACCAAGGCTAACATCCATGAAAACATCCATTAATCCACACATCCACTGCAATTTAACAATTAAATAGAGCAGACATGCACCCACCAATTGAAGGATCTCTTAACGAAGAGCATCCATGATATGCGATGTCTTAATCACACTACTCGATGATATATGCGATGCTACAAAATTCACTGTAGAATGTTAATTAATGCGTGCATATAGTTTATGCCTGTCACAAGTTTTCTCGCGATGAAACCAAATATAATTTCACCGCGAGTTTCTCAAAATGATCCGAGGTCAAACACAGGGATTTACGATGCTAGTGCGACAATGAAGTGATATATGCGACCGTAAACAACTTAAGATTATGAGGTGCTTAAGAGTAAAATGCGATGATAAATGAACAAACAGGTAAATAAATCTGAAGTTGTGCAAGGTGTGTGTGAGAGAATATGATGGCAAGTCTTGTGGATAGAATCAGAGTGAGAATGGGTTTGGGGAAAAAAATATCGCAAGTTTGTCAATCCTGTTGAGGACGCAACTAAGGTTCCGTCTTCCCTTGGCTTACACCTATCGGTTATCGCCTGCATCACCATATCTCTATGATGATCAAGGACGAACGTTTCCAAACGCATTGTTTCCATCTCTAAAAATACTTTTTGCTTTAGTTAACGCATTCTATCAACCTTCTTTCGAGAGGTGGATTAACATCTTCACTTCTGCTCTCGTAGGTGAAGATGCCATTGAACATACGTTAAATAAACTTAGCTGACTTCTTCAACATGGATTGACTTACTCGCTCAATCCTTCCCCCACACCCTGGAGGTTTAGTGACTCATGGTGAGAGAAATGGAAGATGAATTCGTTATGGTGAACAGAGAGATAAAGATGAACATGATAATGATATTAATTGGTAAAGATAAAGTGTTTGTTACAGAGATATGAATGAAAGACAGGGAATGAAAAACAATCGATGAACGGAAAGTAAGAACAGTTAAGAGCAGCATGTCAATGTCTTAGCACGGATCCCGAATGGAGCTATTTTCTTGCTGGCATGATGGAGGAATGAGGTGGAGAACTTCCTTCTCAAGAGAGTTCTTGAGGGAAGAATGTCCCTTGCACAAAACTCTTTTTCCTTTTCTTTTTCTCATGTGTTTCTCCCTCTCAGTGTGTTTAGTGCTTCTCCCTCTCGATGTGTTTAGTGTTGTTGTTGCTATTTATAGACTTTAGCACCTCTTGCGTCAGTGGTCGCTCTGAAAGATAGTTTTTCTGTCGAGGCTTGGTGGGGGGGGGGAAAAAATAATGTCTGCTCTCTCCACATTCAATTTGTTCAGGTTGTACATCAGAAAAGCTGCACAATTTTAGAAATCCCGAGAATTGCATTTGATCTTTTTGTACAGAGCAATATCGTCGCATGCGGTGATACCTGTTTACTTGCAAAACAAAGGTTTGGACTCCTTTTTTCCATCGCAATGGCGGTCAACCGGGTGTGTTTTCGATACTTTTTACAATCTTTGCATTTCTAAGGCCAATTTACTATGTTCGATGCAACTTTTTTTCCTATTGTCTCATATTTTAGTAAGATGATATAAATAACTTGTATTTCTACCAGTTCTTCACACCAAATTTAAAAAATTGTTTGTTCTCAAGCATATCCTCACTAAGGCAATTCAGCTCAAGTCCTGTCCTTTTTTGCACCGATCAGCTATGCAGAATGCTATTCCTCTACATAATTTCTCAAAATCACTTGTTCTTTCTATCCTTTGAACATTTTTCAGCATGCTCTACTTTAGTTTACCTTAGACAAACCTCTGCTCAAAGTTCCCTTCGTTGTCCGAAGAATGTTTTTCTTTTTCTTGTAAGAAAATGAAATGCACTTTTATGTCATAGCCCCTGGTTTGCGTCTTAACGATAGAGATCGTTGATCATGGTTACACTCTTCGTTTGGCTTGCTCCAATGGGTGTCATGCGAACATCCAACTTCGGGTGTGTACCAAGCTCAACTTCAACTCTTGTCCCTTGCCACAGTTTTACTTTAGCTGGTCAGTGGAGTTGCTCTCTTTTTTTTTTTTTCTTTTTCTGTTGTAATTGCGTCGATCCTAGCAAACCTACCTTCGTTTTGGCTTACCTGCATGGGGTGTCATGCGAGTATCCAACTAATGAGCAAGTTCCTTTCACGACTTAAACTTTTATCAAGTTGGGATTTTCTTGCACTGACAGTGGAGTTTTTTTTTTTTTTTTTTTTTTTAAGATGAACGCATCTGCTCAGACCCTTCCCACCCCTAAATTTAGAGGGTCATAAGGTCCTCATTGCATCGTGTTGGACAGAAAAGACAAAACACTTAGTCAAAAGTTTGAAAAGAAGGTTTGAGTAGAGTCTTGTACTAGAGAAGGTAAAGTTGAAACTATTGCGATGAATTGTCTAAGTGTTAAGCAGAAAATGCGATATATAAAGAAATTGCATTAAGGTTACGCATAATACTCATCATAGCAGCGTAAATAAATGGCGCAAAAGAAAAAAATGAAATACAGCATTGAATTGACAAAGGATGATATAAACAAAGAGGCCAAGAAATAAGGAAAGATAGTCATTCAATATATATAAATTGACTAAGTAAAAAAGATTGTAATTGTCGCAAACACAAAAATTTTTAAAAAAATGAAGAAAATACAAAGGTAGGGAAGAAGGTGATACAACCCCAAATTTAAACTTGAGGCGGGGGCTCATTGTGGGGCGGAGGTTGTGGAGCTTCAGGTGGCGCTTCTTGAAAGAAAAGAGGCTGTCGCAGATGGTGAAGAACCACAGGACCATGTAAATATGCGGTTAATAAGTTGAAGTATTCATGGTTGCATTCTCCTAACTGCCTCTAATTCAGGCGAAGAGTAAAGAGATTGTGTTGTATGTTGATCATCTGGTGCAGCTCTGCATTGCTTTCTCGCAACTCCATGAGGGTTTGGCAGAAGAAGGAGAGTTCTTGGGTTAAGAGCCCCATATATTCTCAAGGGCAGCAATAATGGATGTGGTGGGGGGAGGTGCCATTGATGTCTCATCTGCATCGGTTTGGGGCTGAATGGAAGGGCCTTCATCAAACCGTGTGGGTCATCAACATGCAACGAAGCTTTAGGTGTCACACCCCGCCCTAGGCCACCTTCTTAGCCTAGAGAAAGGCGTGACTACAGCAGTTACCAACCCTTGGGCTGACACTTACTGCCTAATAACTCTTGCGGAATAACCTTAATACCAATTATAATTCATATGCAATGGGACATCTTTAGGCCCACAATTTATTAAGTTAGAAACATAATATGTTTAGAGTCATTACAACACTAGATTTACAAGCCCCAAAAACCCAAAAACCCTAGTTCCTATATGAACAACAGTAACATGTGTACAATATTGATAGTAACCACCTAGCCAATGGGTTACAAGTCTTTTGATTCTTTAGTGGCAGAGCAGATACTGAGCTATCTTCAGAGGATTTGACCGCTACCTGTTGGGGGAAAAAAACATTTGAAAACAAGGTGAGCTTATGCCCAGTGAGTGATCGAGAAAACATAGTAAATTCTCATGCATGATTTCAGTAATGAGTTTTTAACTGTAACATAAACTTTTACAGTATTTGTACTGCAGCATAAACATTTTCCAAACGTAGAACATACAAAACTATTTTAATCATAAAATAGTAAAATCATTTCTCAATCCAACGTACCCTACTATGGGTAAAACAATCCCAACAACAACTATTAGTCCAGAGACAACCCTTTTGCTCAATCTCTGATTGTATTCACCTGTGGCCACACTAAGTACCCTCACACATTAGGTACTTCTGCTCATATACCTTCTCAATGTCCTTCAGTATCGAGCTACTAGGATACCTTCTCAAACGTCCTTCAATATCCCATTGGCTTGGTACCTTCTCAAACGTCCCTCAGTACCAATAAATATCTTCTCAAATGTCCTTCAGTATCTAGTTGGGTGGATACCTTCTCAAATGTCCTTCGGTATCGCATTTTAGTAAAACTAGTCATAAACGAAGTTTCTCTTTAATACATGTAAAGTATAACACATATAAAACATGACTTTAAAGATGTTAATGCATGCTGGATCAAATCAACACATATAAATAGTTTTTCAACAATTTCTTACACATGCATGCGTTCAAAACATAATTCACAACTTGCTTAGAAATCACTTAATAAAACTAGTAGGCATGAGAATATTTTTGAAAACATGCTTTCTATAACACGTTGTAATCAAACAGTTTAAGCAAAATGTTTTAGTCAAAACATTTTAGCCACTCACCTTGATTTCTTAGGAGCTTTTCACTTTAGTGGCTCCTCGGGCTCCTTTTCAACCCTAGAATCCAGATTCAACTTACAGCTTAGATTACTCATATTTATGGACCTTATTTTGAAATATTTCCTTCTACAAACTTATTCTAAAATGTCTCAGAAAGCTTACCCTAATTTCAGCTTAGAAATTCTCGTGGTTTGGCCGGAATCACAGAATATTCAAGACTAGCCCAGACTGATTCGACAGTCTGACCCTTCTGCATTCTTCTCAATCTCCAGCCCGGTTCCTTTGAGGTTTTCCCTCCAGCAGCCCCACTCTGAAAACTAGACTTCCATAGCTTTCAGATGGTTTTAGAATCACTCCAAAAGCACAAGTATATTGGGAGATCTTCTCGTCCAAAATTGATGCATTCTCCTCAACCCTCACTGTCCAATGTGCTCTACTCTCCCTCTCTTTTTACGTAATTTCTGATTTTGTGATTTGAAAATGATGTTCCAAAGGCTCTATTTATAGGCGTCCAAACTTCCCCTTGTGTTGACACCACCTACTTGGCTGCATGGCCAAGTGTTTACCTCTCCCCTTATCAATGCAAGCTTGCATCATCTTGGCCCAAAGTGTCTTCTTCACATGCGTCCACCACAATTCCTTAGCCCTTAAGAATTTCTCCCAAGAAGACACATGGTTTGGCTGACGTTTGCCCTTGTGACCTCACCCTCCGTATGTGTTCAACTTAGGGTTTTCAATGCATAATCCACAATAATGCAGCCAAATTCAACGCATAGGTGCTTGCCCGGCCGTTCGATGCATAGGCGAGGCCCTTCGACGTTTGTGTGGGCGAGACGTTCGAAAACAGCATCGGACGAGGCATTTTTGCACGCACAGGCTGCTCTCGCTCTCTCCCACTTTCTCGCTCAAAATCTTGCTCTCTCCACTCTCGCTCAAAATTCTCGCTCTCTCTACTCTGCTCTCTCCCACTTTCTCGCTGGTCTTTCTCTCTCTCAATCTCCACTCTCTCCCACTTTTCTCGCTCAAAATCTTGCTCTCAATGATCTCACTAGTCTCGATCTCAATGATCTCGCTCTCAACGATCTCGCTCTTAGCTACTGCGAACATTGTTTGTCTCCATGAAATTTCTACAGCGATTTGTGCCACTAGTCACCTTGGCTTCTAGTGTTTTGTGCACCACACGCATTCACAATAAATTTTCCATACTTAGCCAATTTTTCCAAATTCCCCAAACTCAATTTCCGTATTTTCTTTTCAAATCCCCATTCCTTCTTCACCATTCCACACTAACTTTCTCATCAACCTACTTATTATACAAATTCATTACAATTTTACCAATTAAAGTTCAACTTAAAATTATCAAGGAAAATCTTACTTTAATAACTTAGAAATTTCCTTCCCTTTAACATAGGATTTAACTCACTTAGTTAATTTCTTTTTTCACTTGCTTAAGTAAGGAAAATAGAAATCCGGGTTTACACTAGAGGACAGGGTGGAAGTGGTGAGGGATGGCTATGGATGCTGCTGGGGATGGAGTGGGTTGGAGTCAGGGGCAAGAAGAAGGTGGTAAATGATCGGGGAAGAGGGAAGGGGATCAATGGTAGGGCTTGTGTGGTCGGATAAGTAAGGGTAAAAGGATCTCCAAGGGCTCATTGGTGGCTGAAGAAAATGTTAAGGACTATGGTTACTCCTACTCCTAACTAAACAGAATTAAGTAAATGGAAGTATGACTTGAAGTTGTGTTAGAGGACACGGGCAACTATTAACGCGTTAAGAAGATGCATTGGAAAAATAGATAAAATAGTACGGGATGACCTTCACCGCATCAATATAGCTTGATCGCTAAGGGTAACCCCAGCCAGCACAAGTTATGCGATCATGCTATACACAATTGTCTTGGACGCATGCGATGCATATGTGATAATGTCGATAGGACTTATGTCTAAGTCTCTATTCTTGCTTATGCGATCTAACACACATAAGACAAGGTGACCGCATACCACCATATCCTTGTTTTAGGGCGCATGCGCTATAGCAAATAGAACTTATTTCTAAGCCTCTACTCTTGCTCATGCGATCTAATCTGACTCAAGTCTAGATTTGGTTTTTAGACTACTCTCTCAAGTATGTTCAAATGATGAATGATGCACTCATAAGACAAGATGATCACATAAAGCAAGGTTGACATAAGATTATTCCTATCTCTAAGAACACTGCTTTCTTTGCTCGGTCAGTTCCACTACTTACCCTCTCGGGCAGTTAGTCACCGCTGATCAGCTCATAGACAAGCATTGTGATCGCTCATAGACAAGCATTGCTATAGCCTCACACTAAGCAAAGAGGATTTATTCACTATACTCGCGCAACGCACACCTCTCGGGAGTTTGCTACATGCTTCATATGTCTATGCTGCATGATTAATTATGCGATACTCTAGCAATCTTACTTAGTCGTTGTAATGAAAGTAAAGGATGATAAAGAAGAGGTAAATGAAGATGGAAATGAAGGAAATAAAGAGATGCATTGATTACAAAATGTATTAATGTCTTAAGCCAAAATGTAATACAATACAGAGATAGAAGAGAGATGGAAGGCCAGATGTAGGCAATGTCTTGCTTCCATTAGATGTGTGTCAAGGCTGCCAATGATGCCATAGAAAGACGGTGGAGTAGTCTCTCGAGATCTATCTCCGGTGAAGCTCTGGTCATCACTCAGAATGGTTGAAGGAATGAAGAACTCTCAAAGAATGTCTTCTCACGCTCTCATCTGTGATCACAAGGATCTGCCTTAAGGCAGAAGCTCGGATAATTTGAAGTTGGGCTCTAAGGCTCTATTTATAGAGCTCAATTGCTGATAGCATTAATGGTCATGTTCTGAATCTCTGCCACTAACTGCGTGATGGACCTGCTCTGAATCTCTACTACTAACGGCGTGGTAGGTGAAATGTCAATACCGTCTTTTGATACTCCCAAGGTATGCGTTCATGCTTGGTTTCTAAAGTACCATCGCATTTCACCACCCTTGCGTTCATCCCTCTATTATGGTTATTACTATGTAGCCGCAACCTCTATGCAATGGATGCATGTGGTTAATGACCGTAACATCCATGTGACGAACGTATGTGATCGCCTTTGTGATGGTGGGATTCACCTCATGCGATCGATTCCTGCGATAGCTACAAAAATAGATATTTGGACACAAAATAACGCATAATATTGGGTTAGCCAAGATTTTCGATGCTGATCGACACAAGCTCACTTTTCACATGAATTCTTAGTATAATCACTACATATTCTACTTGTTAGCCCTCCTAATTCTAAATAAAATGCTATAATAACTTGCATTTCTACCAGTTATCAGGCACTCTCTGTGCTCGACCCTTCTCGACGAGTAGATGGAGATGTGGATGCTGATGGTTTATGCTTGGGTTTTCCGGTGATAATAGGGACTGGTCTTAGCTGGGTTGCGAGGCAGCGACTGGTGGCGAGAAAGGCTACTTCCCACATGAAGACTGGGGCTTTGGAGGGGGATGATGGTTG
This sequence comes from Benincasa hispida, assembly GCF_009727055.1. Classification (NCBI taxonomy): domain Eukaryota; kingdom Viridiplantae; phylum Streptophyta; class Magnoliopsida; order Cucurbitales; family Cucurbitaceae; genus Benincasa; species Benincasa hispida. The sequence continues at coordinate 857,671 of NC_052356.1, read as the reverse complement.
GGAAGAAGAGTGTGATGATTGTCCGACCATGGATTCAGGTGAAGGGAAAGAAGAGAGTGGCGCTTTTGAAGATCCAACAAACTACGAGTTTTAGGACATAAAATCCAACAAACTATCACTTGGACTAAAACTCCTAGTGGGGTATCACAATGTTGAACTTAAGTGAGAAACATATGAGTACAATAAACATATGAATACAATAAACTAGGGCATATACCCAAATGTTCAGATAGAGCTAGGGCATTTCCAAAGAATACAATATCTGTAGCGTCTTTGGAAATGGAACTAAAACTCCTAGTTTATTTAACGTATGCCACCGCAAAAATGATATGCGATGTCTTAATCACGCTACCCGATGATATATGCAATGCTACAAAATTCACTGTAGAATGCCAATTAATGCATTCAATAGTTTATGCGTGTCACAAGTTTTCTCGCGATAAAACCAAGTATAATTTCACCGTGAGTTTCTCATAATGATCCGAGGCCGAACACGAGGATTTATGATGCTAGTGCGCCAATGAAGTGATATATGCGACCATAAACAACTTAAGATTATGAGGTGTTGAAGAGTAAAATGCGATGATAAATGAACAAACAGGTAAATAAATCTGAAGTTGTTCAAGGTGTGTATGAGAGAATGCGATCACGAGTCTTATGGATAGAATCACAGGGTGAGAGTGGGTTTGGGGAAAAGAATATCGCAAGTTTGCCAATCCTGTTGAGGACGCAACTAAGGTTCCATCTTCCCTTGGCTTACACCTCTTGGTGATCGCCTGTGTCACCATATCTCTATGATGATCGGGGATGAACGTTTCCAAACGCAAGGTTGTTTCCATCTCTAGAAATACTTCTTGCTTTAGTTAATACATTCTATCAACCTTCTTTCAAGAGGTGGATTAACAACTTCACTTCTGCTCTCGTAGGTGAAGATGCCGTTGAGCATACGTTAAATAAAATTAGCTGACTTCTTCAACATGGATTGACTTACTCACTCAATCCTTCCCCCACACCCTGGAGGTTTAGTGACTCATGGTGAGAGAAATGGAAGATGAATGCGTTATGTGAATAGAGAGATGAAGATGAACATGATAATGATATTAATTGGTAAAGATAAAGCGTTTGTTACAGAGATATGAATGAAAGACAGGAAATGAACAACAATCGATGAACGGAAAGTAAGAACAGTTGAGAGCAGCATATCAATGTCTTGGCACGGATCCCAATCAAAGCTATTTGCTTGCCGGCGTGATGGAGGAATGAGGTGGAGAACTTCCTTCTCAGGAGAGTTCTTGAGGGAAGAATGTCCCTTGCACAGAACTTCTTTTTCCTTTTCTGTTTCTCGTGTGTTTCTCCCTCTCGGTGTGCTGAGTGTTGCTATTGCTATTTATAGACTTTAGCACCTCTTGCGTCAGTGGTCCCGCTTTGAAAAGATAGTTTTTCCTGTTGAGGCTTGGTGGGAATGTCCGCTCTACTCCACATTCAGTTTGTCAGGTCGTACATTAGAAAAGTTGTACAATTTTAGAAATCCCCGAGAATGCATTGATCTTTTTGTCCACGAGCAATCATCGCATGCGATGATACCTGTTACCTGAAAAACAAAGGTTTGGACATCCTTTTTGCCATCACAATGCAGTCAGTGAGTGTGTTTCCTATACTTTTACAATCTTTGCATTTCTAAGCCAATTTTACTATGTTTGACTCAACTTTTTCTTCCTATTGTCGCATATTCTAAGTAAGATGATATAAATAACTTGTATTTCTACCAGTTATCATAATCCAAAGTGTGGTCTTTGCTGGATTTGGTAGAGGTAGGAGGAGAGATAGATCGTGTAAACGATAAGCAAGTGGGAGAGAAAGAGCTATTGTATAGCACGAATGCTTATCGTTTAGATGAAGCTACACGATCGTGTAGGTTTTACTAAGTGATCGTTTAATGAAAGGTAGACGATCGTTTAGAAAACGCGACACGCTATGCGATCGATTAGGAAAGCTAAGTGATCGTTTAGGGACAGGCGTGCGATCATTTAGGTGCTGGTGTGCGATCGTTTAGACAATGAGCTACTATCGCATAGGCTCTCAAGCTAGGCGATCGTTTATGTTTCCACACCGATTGCGAATTTTTTAACCCTTTTGCAAAATGAAACCAGTTTTCATTTTATTCATCCGTTACCATAACTGAATGTGGCTGCTCCCACTAACGCACGATTAAGGAGAACAAAACAGTCAATTATTTCATAATTAACCAATTTAATGATAAATGAATATAATCATACTATATTCTTACCATATAGTTTACTATCACATATTTACTATAGTAATTTCTCCTCCACTTGATATAAATCATATGTATATCTAATTTCCTCCAAAATAATGTATCTTATACATTTAGCCAATTATAACATATATAATTAACTAGTTCAATTATATTATATATAATCGAACTTTCTCTTGTCAATTTAAACATTTCAAACTGACCCAAACACTGATTCTTGACTTTATCCAAGTTACCCAGGGGACCTAATGGACCTGTGGCTCGAAGTTCCAATAGTTCGTGAATAGCTGACTAAACTCTTTAGTCACGAGATCCACCATCCGTTAACTGTTAGGCATTCCACTAAAGACCAACAATTGAACTCTTCTTACCATAGATATATTTCTGTGTCCATCGGATATAACCAATCATGAGTATGATGACGCTTTACATATGCTCGTAAGTACAACTGAGCCAATTTACTGTTTGTTCCCTATAGTTACATCTCATTCCTTAAGTACCACTGATTCTTCTAATGAATAATACAATATAGTCCAACTATGTGTGAACACCTCTTGGGCCAAGAGCAGGTGTATGGCGCCATATCGTTTAAGCCTTGGAATCAGCCCTTAAGGGAGCTATCTATCTACTTGCCCCTACCTCGGGGAAGGAGTGAATTCCATCTTGTGTAGCTGAGTTCCCAGCTCCCCAATCCGACGAATCCCCAAAAAGGTAGGCTTTTTGAGTTGGCAATCTGGCCACTCTTACCCCTGTCTCTTATACACATCTAGATGTGTATAAGAGACCTACCTCGGGGAAGGAGTGAATTCCATCTTGTGTAGTTGAGTTCCCAGCTCCCAAATTAGACGAATCCCCCAAAATGGTAGATTTGAATTGACGACCTGGCCACTCGTACCCATACAAATCAAAGGACCGCCCTCAATGACAGAAGTTCCCAACTCACTCAGGATTGAAGTCATGTTACCTATGGTCATCCTAGTGAAATGAAGTCTCTGTTATGAACGGTGTTATATAACGAGATGTTAACACTTCGTGGTCAGGTCTTATACAAACTCTTTGTATAGGAGAACCCCGCTCGCATGTCCCCTACACGAATGATCAGGATCAGACCATCTATGACAAGTCACAACACTTATGACCATTCCACAAAGCGGGTCGCATCCGTATCCATATACTATAGACCATTTTGGTTATCACTCAAGACATGATTCACTTGTATGTCACCACATACATGCGTAAGTTACATACAGATAACCAGGGATTTTATGTTTATTGGTTTGTGGTAAAGAAAATAAAAGATACAACTGAGCAAAATCAAGATGTGAAGTAAATATCATATATTATACAACACAAGCGTCCGTACAAACTGTTTACAAACTACAGGACACGAGACTTTAGGGCATCAACCTAACAGTCTAGCCTACATGATAGTGGCTAACCCTAAAAAGTTGGAACCGCGTTTGAAAGTTTGCCTCTTTGTAGGCTACCCCAAAGAAACGAGGGGTGGATACTTCTATGATCCAAGTGAGAATAAGGTGTTTGTGTCGACAAATGCTATCTTCTTGGAAGAAGACCACGTCAGGGATCATAAACCACGAAGCAAACTTGTTTTAAATGAGATTTCTAATGAGACTACTGAGAGTTCAACAAGAGTTGTTGAACAGACTGATAGATTAACAAGAGTTGTTGATGTCGGTTCATCTAGTCAACAATCTCAAGAGTTGAGACTGCCTCGACGTAGTAGGAGGGTTGCGAACCCACCAGAATGCTACATGGATTTTATTGAAGCCCAAAATATCATGTCTGATGATGGAGTTGAGGATCCATTGTCTTATAAGCAAGCAATGGAGGATGTTGACAAAGATAAGTGGATTAAAGCCATGAATCAGGAAATAGAGTCTATGTACTTCAATTCTGTCTGAGAACTTGTGGATCAGCCTAACGGGGTAAACCCTATAGGGTGTAAGTGGATCTACAAGAGAAAACGAGGTGTAGATGGAAAGGTGCAGACCTTTAATGCTGGACTCGTGGCAAAGGGTTATACCCAGGTTGAGGGAGTGGACTATGAGGAAACTTTCTCACTTGTTGTTGTGTTGAAGTCTATCAGGATTCTCCTGTCCATAGATACATTTTATGATTATGAGATATGGCAAATGGACGTCGAGACTGCCTTTCTGAATGGTAATCTTGAGTAGACCATCTACATGGCTCAACCAGAGGGATCCATTGTTCCAGATCAAGAGAAAAAGGTTTTTAAGCTTAATAGGTCCATTTATGGGCTGAAATAAGCATCTAGATCTTGGAACATTAGATTTGATAGTGCCATCAATTCATTTGGCTTTGATCAAAATGTTGATGAGCCTTGTGTTTACAAGAAAATCATCAATAACTCAGTAGCTTTTCTGGTGTTGTATGTGGATGATATCCTACTCATTGGGAATGATGTAGGTTTTCTGACTGGCATTAAAACGTGGCTAGCCGCCCATTTCCAAATAAAATATTTGGGAGAGGCATAGTATATTTTAGGGATCCAGATCATTCGAGATCATAAGAACAAGAGGTTGGCCTTGTCTCAGGCATCGAACATTGACAAGATGTTGAGATACTTGATGCAGAATTCCAAGAGGGGTTTATTACCCTTCAGAGCCAACCTCTCGTTGTTGTTACAATCACGAACAGTCTGCTCCTCGAACAGCAATTCTTCGACACTACCACTCTGCAACCTTGTGTAGCTGAGTTCCCAGCTCCCCAATCCGACGAATCCCCAAAAAGGTAGGCTTTTTGAGTTGGCAATCTGGCCACTCTTACCCATACTAATCAAAAGACTGCCCTCATACGCAGGAGTTCCCAACTCACTCAGAATTAAGGTCATGTCACCTATGGTCATTTTAGTGAAATGTAAGTCTCAATTATCAACGGCGTTATATAAAGAGACTAATCATTTCGTGGTCCAGTCTTATGCAAACTCTTTGTATAGGATACGCCCGCTCACATGTCTCCACATGAATGGTCAGGATCAAACCATTTATAGCACTTTACAACATTTGTTACATCTACAAAGTGGGTCGTATCCATAGTGTCACCAAGATAAGGTATCCCTCTTTTATCCTTATACTACAGATCATTTAGGTTATTACTTAAGGCATGATCCACTTGTATGTCTCACATACATGCTTAAGTTACATGAAATAACCAAGGATCTTAGTTATTGGACTAAGTAAATGCTTATAAAATAACACTTCTTTTATTAATAACAATGTGTGTACAAAATGTTTACAGACTATGAGACCACTGGGAGAATTAGGACACAAATCCCAACAATCTCCCGCTTGTCCTAATGCCTCGGGAGACTAATGTACAATACAGAAAAATAGTACAATATATAATAAACTAGGGCATACTCTATACCCCAGTATCATCTCCCACTTGCCCTAGACAAGGTGTCGCATGTCCCATAGACCCAGACTCTCCAAATGACCCTCGAACACTTTAGTCGTGACAGCCTTCGTAAACGGATCAGCAACGTTGTGCTCCGACGCGATTTTCATGACTATCACATCACCGCGATGCATAATCTCCCTGATCAAATGATACTTTTATTTAATATGCTTGCCTCTTCGATGACTCCAAGGTTCCTTAGAATTTGCCACAGCCCCGTTGTTATCACAATAGAGAGTGATCGGCAAACACATATATGGAACAACTTATAAATCAATAAGGAACTTCCTAAGCCAAAAAACCACTTTAGCAGCTTCACAAGCAGCTACGTATCCGGCTTCCATAGTGGAGTCTATGATGCATCCTTGCTTGATGCATGGCCAAACTACAGCCCCTCCATTCAGAGTGAACATTGACCTTGATGTCGATTTCCGAGAATCTCTATCAGTCTGAAAGTCAGAGTCTGTGTATCTTGTAAGGATCAAATCCTTATCTCCATACACGAGCATATAGTCCCTCATTCTTAGAACATACTTGAGAATCATTTTAACCGTCGTCTAATGATCTAATCCTGAACAGTGTCCTAAGAAACCTCAAAAGGTTAAGGAAATGAGATGGATTCCCTATGCTTCAGTTGTTGGAAGCCTCATGTATACAATGTTATGTACTAGAACTGACATTTGCTATGCATTAGGAGTGAGATATTTCTTGGTGATGGGAAATTAGATGTCAATTTACTCGACAACTAAAATCCCTTGGACGCAATATGCGATGCATGTTCTTAAGGTATATGTTGATAGTCATGTGTTGGACTGACTATGTGTTAATAAATGTATGTGATGACCATGCGTCCTGTCATAAGTTTTCTTGCGCTCACGCCAAGTATAACGTGAACGCAAGTTTCTCGGGTCATCCGATGTCGAACTCAGGGACTTGTAGCAAAATAAATGCGGTAATGTGCATGCAGCGGTTGAATAAAAGAATGGATGGGAAGGTTTCTAAGTTAACACTATTCCTACTCCTAGCTAACAGACAACGCAATGAGAATATGCATGAGAGGTAGAGACACGACAACTCTTGACATGAAATAAATGAATAGGAAAATGGATAAAATGCGGAGATGTTTTCATTGCAATACTTAAGAGTGACCGCGAGGGCAACCTTAGTCAACGCAAGCCATGCAATCATGCTACACACACTTGAGCCTAACTCTAGGACGTATGTGGTGGGTATGCATAAGTGTCGAGATGACCGCATATCAAACCACCATATCCTACTTCCTGGACGCATGCAATATCCTATCCGTAGGGTGTATACGTTGTGTGAAGGCAAATGGAGCTTATCTCTAAGTTACTATTCTTGCTTATGTGATCCAATCCGCTCTCCCGAGTCTTAGATTTGGATTTTTGACTACTCTTCCAAGTATGCCTAAGTGATGAATGATGTCTCATAAGACAAGGTAACCGCATAAAATTGGTTGACGCAAGATTATCCTATCTCTAGTGAACAATGACTTACATTGCTTAATGCGCCAACCACTTACCCTCCCGGGCAGTTGGCTATTGCTGACTTTACTCATAGACAAGTAATTCATTGGCCTATAGACAGACGTTGCTACAGCTTCACACTAGAAAAAATTTTCTCACATACTCACACAACAACACACCCTCTCGGTGGTTTGCTACATGCTTCATATCCCTAATCCACATGACTAAATATGCGATACTCAAGCAATCTCACTAAGTAATGCAATGAAAGTAAGGATGCTAAGTAAAGAAGATGGAGATGGAATCGAAGGAACACAAAATGCATTGAAAAATAATTTATTAATTCCTTAATCACAAAATGTCATACAATACAATATAGGAAAAGAAAGGAAAATAAATGGTCGGCTGGAAGCAAAGACTTGCTTCCAGCGGATGTGCGTCAAGGCTGCCGGTGGTGCCATGGATGGGCTGTGGAGCTGACTCTCTCGAGATCTAGCTCCGGTCGAAGGCTCCGGTCGTCACTCAGAATGGATGAAGGAGGTGAAGAACTCTCAAGCTTCTTCTCACGCATTTTTCTGGATCGTAGAGAAAACCTGGGTTGTAGGGGTAATCCCCGGACCAGTTGAATTTCTGCTCATCAGCTTCTTTATATAGAGCCTGGATCGCCAACAGCATTAATGGACTACTCTGATTCTGACATTCGGCGCATTTAGTCTTTTCTGAACCTCTATTGCTAACGGCATGGTAGGTGAAATGTCAACATCATCTTTTATTTTCTCGAGGTAGATGCGTTGATGCATTTATTCTACCAACATTGCGTTGATCCCTTTACCATGCATTATCGTGTAGCCGCAATCATGTAATGACAGCATTCACTTAATACCACAACTCTACAACGATGAACCACAATCGCTTGACGAGCGCAACTCCCATGCGATGGACGCATGCGGCTGATTACCACAACATCCATGCATTGATCGAACGCGTTCGCCTTTGCGATGGAGAGTTTCTCCGCATGCGGTCATCTATGCGGTGGTCCGATTTCTACGTTTGCATTCACTTCCTGCATTAGCTACAAAAATAGAACATTGAACGCATAATATTGGGTTAGCTGAGATTCTTAATGCTGAACCCCGCAAGCTCAATTTCTCGTGAATTCCTAATATAATTGCCACATATTCTGCTTAACAACCCTAATAATTCTAAGTAAAAGGCCTAAGATGACATGCATTTCTGCATGTCATCACATATGAGGGCAGTCTTTTGATTAGTATGGATGAGAGTAGCTAGATTGCTAACTCAACAAGCCTACCTTTTCGGGAATTCGTCTGATTGTGGAGCTGGGAGCTCAGCTACACAAGGTTGCCGAGTGGTAGTGTCGAAGGATTGTTGTTCGAAGAGCAGACTGTTCGTGATTGTAACGACAACGAGAGGTTGGCTAGACGATTGCTCATGAGAGTGAGATATTGCTGTGCAATTGCTCATGAGAGCGAGAGATTTCTAGAAGAAGAGTTCTTCAAAGGTATGTCTCTCAATTCCTTTTGTATTTGATTCAGAAAGCATGCTATAATTTTCTTGAAGATGCATAACTATTCTATATGTTTGTGAATGCATTCATTCTTTCACAATGGGCTTGGAAAGATTTTGTTTCCATTCACAGTTCTTTTAAATAAGAGTTTCTTCAGTAGATTGCATGATTAAATTACATTAAAGCATGCTCATGTATCATATAATATAAGAGTTATATTTATGCATGCATTAAGCATATTCATGCATCATCTTTATATTATAAGTGTTATAGTATAAGGATGTATGAAAGCATGTATGCTTGGTTCATTACTTTATTATATAAGCATTATATAAAGTTGTAATGAATGAACATTGTATGAAGCATGACACTTAGGTTTATTTATAAGAGTTATAAATGCCTTGTGGATGTGCTGCTTTGCTTTATGGTAGATTTTGATTGTTTCATTTTTTTATAAGAGTTATAATTAATGAAATTAGAATTAAAATCAATAACCAAGAGTTGCATGCAAACTTAGGTAAGATCATGTTTTAAAAGCGTTTTAAAATTTGATTGAGATGGACCTAAGTTCACGGTTCTAATGAGATTAGATACCTAGGTTTAATCTTTTAAATTGATTTAATAAGATTAAATTGATTTGAATAAAAGATTAAATTTATAATAAATCTATCTATAAGGGACCTTTTATCTAAGGCTGGTTCTGGCTAGGCTGGGGTATTTAAGCTGACGGAATCGGAACACCCCTACCTGGGAACCTACATGGAAAGGTGAATTAGATAGATTTGCTACAAGCATGCAATAGTTGATTAAAGTTCATTAAAATGTTTAATGAATGATGATCAAAAGTTGTTTAACTTTCCAAAGTAAGAGTTACTTGTTGGGATTGGTATCATAATTCTCCCGGAGTCTCGTTGTTTGTAATTATTGATAACGGGAAGAAATGCACGTTATTACAACGCAAAGGCATAAAACAATGTGGGAATACGACGATAAAAACATGCAAAATTGTGTCTAAAAGCATTAAGTTAAGAATATTGCGATCGCATGTGCCCATCGCATTAAAGCAGCTAATTTACTTCTTTTATGCAGAAAAATGCGTTGGCACAAAGCAAGTTGCGATCCAAGAAATTCGGCGCCCGAGCGCATTCGAAGATTGCGACAGCAAAGCTATGTGATCGTATGCACTTGCGAAGATCTGCTCAAGAAGGTGGCTGCATAAAGATGGCGCATCAAGGTGAAAGCTTAATAAATCATGATGGGACAAAAAGCTGATGACGGTCGAATCCAAATTTAGTTGATAAGCCGTTAATGACACACTGTAGCAAGTACACTCAACTTTTTGGTGACTATTAATCGGTGCATCAGACAGAGATTTAATGACTTCCCATCATTGCAATCATAAGATAGAAAAGCTCTTCACCCTAAAGCTCTATGAATACCAAAGGCCACCTTTGTTAAGAGAGTTCAAAGTTTTGGGAGTTCAAAAATATACTTAGTTTGCCATATACATAGATAGTCGTTAGTCTATAATTCATATACTTAGGAGGCAGAGGCGAGCGAAGAGAGAAAATGCAGAAAGATCGTCCCTGGTTAGCTCGAGAGACTACCAGGAAGCGTTAAGAACGAAGAGAGCCGACTCTTGCAAAAGCAAGAACATTCTTTAGGAAAAGTAGAGTAAAACACAGTGTAAAAGCCTCGGGAAGCAAGACATTGCTACCAGGCTCCCTATCCCTACTTCTCATTGTCATTATGTATTCTGATTTTATTTATAAAATGGACTTTGCATCTCTACATCAGTTCAATCTCTTCACAATGTGCATGAGTAACTAAACTTCCGAATGGGTTGAGAAGCACTTAGCTAGCATGACCTAAGATCTTCATTTTATGTTATCATCTTATCTTATGTATGCGTCCATCACCCTTTCGAGATACTTGAGAGAGTATTCTAAAGAAAGAACCTAGACTTGTGAGAGTTAAATTAGAATCTAGGCTTGAGAAAGTCAGATTAGAACCGCATAAGTAAGAGATAGAAACTTAGAGATAAGTTCTATTTGCTATCATGCATCGCATGCACCCTAGAAATAGGATATGATAGTATGCGGTTGCCTTGTGTATGTATTGTCATTCATCATCGCGTAGACAAGAATAAAGGCTTAGACATAAGTCCTATAGACATTATCGTATACATCGCATGCGTCCTAAAATTAGGAACTATAACATTTGCATTGAGAGATGACATGTTGTTGTATGTGTTTAGCATGATCGCATAACTTGAACGCAATCTCAGGAAGTGTTAGCTAAATCCCTTCTCAACCCGTTCCCCACATACTCATTGTAACTTTTGCTATTATTAACTCTTTTCTCAATTCCGCCACATAGGATTTATACTTTAAACAAACATACCAACCAACTTATTGTTTTGTTTGTCACTGCAAAGGAATCAAAACCTACAGTCGCATATTGTCTCATCCGGGCCATCGTTAAAGAATTGAGTCTCTAAGACAGACCACGAGGAGTCTGAAGCTAAAATTTTGAGGTAAGATTTTTTAACAAGTTTGTAGAAAGAAACTTCTTGAGATGAGCTTTAGAATTCGAGTTATTAATTTTGTAATATGAATCTGGAATTTTATGAACAAGCAGGCAACTGCTTGGGTTGAGTAAGTTGACAGCTCGAAGGAAACGCTTGGACAGACCAAGGTTTGAGTTTTCCATGTGTTGGACCTGCTGTGTAGGTCAAGAAGAGCTTGCAGTAGAGTCTTGGATGCATAGGTGATGATGGCCAGAAATGCACATCATTATAGGCCTTTTATTTAGAATTATAAGGGCTGTTAAGTATAATATGCGGCGATTATGTTAGAAATTCATGAGAAAATGAGTTTACGTCCATCGGTAATAAGAATCTTGGCTAACCCACTATTATGCGTCATTATGCGTTCAATTGTTTATTTTTGTAGCTAATGCAGAAAGCGATCGCATGGGCGGAAGCCAGGCTATCGCAAAGACGATCGCATGCGGAGAATCTCTCCATTGCAGAGGTGAACGCATACATTCAACACATGAATATTGCATCCATTAATCGCATGCGGTGATCGCATACATTAGTCGTATGGGTGTTGCGACTGTCGAGCGAATGTGTCCATCGCATAGAAGTTGTGGCCATCAAGCGAATGCAGTCATCATATAGAGATTACGACTACAGAATAATAACCATAATAGAGGGATGACTACAAGGTTGGTGGAATGAAAGCATGAATGCAAACATTGGGATTATCAAAAGGTGATGTTGACATTTCACCCACCACGCCATAAGCAGCAGAGACTCAGAAAAGGACCATCGCGCCACGAGTGTCAGATTCAGAGTAGGTTCATTAATGTTGTCGACGATCAAGCTCTATAAATAGAATTCGATGAGCAGAATTTCAGATCATCCAAGCTTCTACCTTCAGGTGGATCCTTGTGATCCAAACAAAAGCGTGAGAAGAAAAGTTGAGAGTTCTTCATCTCCTTCATCCATTCCGAGTGACGACCGGAGACTTCACCGGAGTTAGAGCTCGAGAGAGTTTGTTCCACCGCCCATCCATGGCACCACTGGCAGCCTTGACACACATCTGCTGGAAGCAAGACATTGCTTCCAACTGACCCTTCATTTCTCTTCTTTCCTTGTATTGTATTACATCTTGGCTTAAGGAATTAATACATTTTGTGATCAATACATTTCTATATTTTCTTTCGACTCCATCTCCATCTTCATTTACTTAGCATCCTTAACTTTCATTGCATCACTTAGTGAGACTGTTAGAGTATCACATACTTAATCATGCGGATTAGGGATATAAAGCATGTAGCAAACCACCGGGAGGTGAGGGTTGCATGAGTGTTGTGAGAAAACCTTATTTGCTTAGTGTGAAGCTGTAGCAACGCTTGTCTATAAGCGAACACAATGCTTGTCTATGAGTAGAATCAGCAGCAACTAACTGTCTGGGAAGTTAAATGGTTGGTCGCATTAAGCAATGTAAGAAAGTGTTCACTAGGGATAGGAATAATCTTACGTTAACCAGGTTTATGCGATTACCTTATCTTATGAGCGCATCATTCATCATTTAAGCATACTTGGGAGAGTAGTCTAAAAACCAAATCTAAGACTTGAGAGAGCGGATTGGATCGCATAAGCAAGAATGGGGATCCTAGAGATAAGCTCGGTTTGCTACTACACAACGTATGCACCCTTTAAATAGGTTATAGTGGTATGCGATCATATAGAGGCTTAGAAATAGGCTTCTCGACACTTCGAATACACATCGCATGCGTCTACGTCAAGTGTGTATAGCATGATCGCATAGCTTGTGTTGGCTAGGGTTGCCCTTGCGGTCAAGCTTAGTGTTGCAATGAAGACATCCTCGCCTTTTCGTCTATTTTTCCATGCATTTTACTACATGTCAATAGTTGTCGTGTCTCTACCTCTCAGTCATATTTCCACCGCTTAATCTGTTAGCTAAGAGTAGGAGTAGTTTATAGCTTATAACCCTCATCATTCTTTTATTTATCCACCGTAAACACGTTACCGCATACCCTTTAGCTACGAGTCCCTGAGTTCAACCTCATATCACTCGAGAAAACTTGCGTTCTCGTTATACTTGGCGAGAGCGGAAGAAAACTTGTGACAGGAACGCATGGTCATTGCATATGAGATCAACACATACATTCCATTCCAACGCATGACCACCGACGCATGAAAACCAACACATAACCTAATTCATGCATTGCATAATTGCGTTCACTAATTTTCATCACCAATAAGCAGCCTTAAGGATGACCATATGCAGCTATAAGAACACTTAGAGGGAAAAGTGTTGGTTGCATAAGTGGGGTTGCGTTTGTGAAGAGTGGTTGGAAGCTTTGCATGAGCCAAATCTCAAAGAAATTCCTAAGTGTCTAAACCTACAGCAAGGTGCGTTGTTGTCAAAGTCTTCAAGAGGAAGGCTAAACACAAAGCTTACTTAAGGGTTAGTCTCAAAAGGGAGACTTATGCTAGTAGCTAATATATGCTTTTGTGTCCACAGGATTGACACCAGCAATAGAAGCATATCGACCCTTGAGGAATAGTTCTAAAAGTTGTGAGTGACTAAATGTTTACAATGTTTTAATGAAACCATGTTTTAAAGAAAGATTATTCTCATGCTAGCTAGTTTTACAAAGTAATTTCCAAGCAAACCATGAGTTATGTTTTAAACGCATGCCATGTATGAAAGTTTATTGAAAAACTATTTATGTGTGTTTAAATACACCAAGCATGTGTTAGTATCTTTAAAGACATGTTTTCTATGTGTTATGCTTTACGTGCTTTAAAGAGAAAGTCATTGTATGACTAATTTTACTTGAAACTCGATATAGAAGGACATTTGAGAAGGTATCCGAGCAACTCGATACTGAAGGAAAAGTTTTGAGAAGATATCTGAGCAAAAGTACCTAAGGTATGACGGTACTTAGTATGGCCACGTGCACGTTGGTAGTTAAAGTCAAAGATTGAGCAAAAGGGTTCTTTCTTGACTAGCAGTTGACGTTGGGATTTAACCATAGCAGGGTTATTCTCAACTAAGGAACAATTTAATGTTTTATGATGAAAACAGCTTTATATGCTTTATGCTTGGAAAATGTTTATACTATAGTACAAGGTTACTGTAGAAATTTATATTTCAGTTTATTCTCTTTATTGAGACTTTTTCATGAGAATCAATTTTCTTTCTTAAGTCACTCACTGGGCTAGCAAGCTCACCCTATTTTCATATATTTTCTTTTCCCCCAAGTAGAGGTTAAATTCTCAGGAGGTAGCTCTACATCTGCTCTGCCACTAAAAGAAAAGGTTATTGTAACTCGTCTGTTAGGTGGTTACTGTAAATATTGTACATATGTTACAATTGTTCATATAGGGACTGGTTTTGGGCATCTAGACTTGTGAAACTAGTAATGTAATCTCTCTAAACATTTTGTGTGTAAACTTAATGTTTTAGCCATAGAGGCATCCGCTATGTATGAGTTGCGTGTTGGTATTATAGTTATTTCTGCTAGAGTTATTAGGCAGTAAGTGTCAACGAAAGGGTTAATAACTGCTACAGTCATATCCTTTCCTAGGTTCAGAGAGTAGTCTGGGACGGGGTGTGACATTGTAGGTAGGCTGAAGTTATTTATTGACAAGTCAGTAACTAAGCGATGAGGCTTGCTGAGCTATACGATTGTCTAGTGCGCGCTTGTTAAACGACACCCGAGCATCCGATACTCAGCGATCGTCTACCCCATCGTCCATACGACTCGACCAATGCTTGGTCGTCTTCTTCCTCGAAGAACAACAACCCTTGCTCGGATCTTCTTCATGAATGACTCAAAACACAAACTAACTTTGAAATTACAGACTCGATAGCAATTAATTATGCCCAAAAATGCAAGGATCTTTACAATTAATTGAAATGTAAAAGAATTTAACAAACCGAGGTTTCATCCCAGAAAACTCCATTACTCCACACATCCACAAACAATTTCACAATTAAAACAGAGAGTAGACATGCTGCACCCACCGAGAATGTATATGCAATTCTTTGCATAAATGAAATTGGAATATCAGAAACCTGACTCTGATACCAATTGAAGGAACTCTTATACAAGAGTACCTATGAGCGGAAGGATCTTTCCAATTCATTGTGACAGAATTTACACATATACATTCAAACAAACAGATATGCATTGATAACACTAAATTACTGGCATGCTTAAAAGATTAAAAATAAAAGACAAAGAGAACGTACTAGTTGAAGACTTTCTTCACTTGAAAACTCGTTCTCTCCGCAAACGAACTCCCACTCCACCAAGTAGTCATCTAAAAACACCCCAGTCGTCTACACGAACAACTTTGCATGAACAACAGCAACGAGGACAACACCACCACTCGGAGCTCTCAATATTCTTGAAGTGAGAATCCCAAGGGTGGGCTTTGATAGAATTGGTAGAGAGGAGGAGGAAAGGCTATCGTGTACTACGATCAAGCAAGTGGGAGAATAGCAAGACTATCGTATAGTCGAGTGCTTGATCGTTTAGTGCGGGGTACACGATTGTGCAGTAAAAGCTAAGCGATCGTCTATTCGATCGTTTAGTTCAGCTCAAGTGCTAAGCAACCGTCTATGAAAAGGTAAGCGATCATTTAGGAAATCGCGGGCTATCGTATAGGCTCTCAAACACTAAGCGATAAAAGACTTTCACATCGTGAGCGATTATGTGTCTCTTTTGCAAAAATGAAAACCATTTTCATTTTATTCTTCAGTTACTAAAACTAAATTGAACTTTCCACTAACAACACAGTAGAGGTTCTGTGGAGGCTGTTCACAGTGTTAGGGAAGTTTGTGACTATGGTGATCAATTAGTTTGAGATCGTTGTGGTCATGTAGTGTAGCGGTCGTGTTGGACGAACGTTCATGTGTTGCTGTGTTGCTGTGATCGAGCGTTCGTGATCAAGGAACTTGAAGATGAGTCTTCAAAGGTTTGTTGATTCTTCCCTTGACCTTTAGAGAAGCATGCTGTAATTTATGTTTTATGCATAACCATATGTTTTCGTTTGTAATTATAATTGTAATGTTCATATACGATTGAAATTTGGAAAGATCCTTCCGCTGCTCATGGAAATCCTCGTGTTTGATTTCCTTCATTACTTTTTGGCAAACCTAAACAGTCACTTAGTAAAAATATTTAGCCGTATTTTTTCTATGTAAACTAAACCCTAGGTTCTTAAAATACTCAGTGGGAGGAAAAGATATATATGATATGTCAATTCCACTCACGTTTCTCCCTTAATGTTCATGCCGTGAGATTCATACTTGGCCTCGTGGTACCCTAGGAGCGTCCCCCTACAGATGGTGTTTGCATGGGTCAATATCAAGGTGAACGGAGAGAGTATTTATAGTAAGTGGGAGAAGAATGTGTGTTAACATGTCCTGTAGTCTCATTCATTGGTTTGCACTGTGAGACCTTCTTGCACGGCCTCGAGGCACCCTGGGAGCGTCCCCTTTGGGATNTTCATTGGTTTGCACTGTGAGACCTTCTTGCACGGCCTCGAGGCACCCTGGGAGCGTCCCCTTTGGGATGGTTTGTGCGGTTGGCCAATATCAAGATGAACTCCAAAAATGGATAGGATCGCTTTAGTTTTTGCTCCAATCGGTTTTTTCCCTTCGGATTGGCTGCTTGAGGCAGAACTCTAGGATCTAAAATGAAAGGTCACACTTACGGGAAATTGTTAAGCAAGTTAATAATTTCTTGACCAAATCAATGATAGCAAGTCGTTATTGGAACAAGAGTTGTTCTAGTGTAATGATTGGTTGAGAGTGTCTCAATTCAGAGGAGGGATAAATTGACTACCCTTCGGTGGCTTTTGTTCTAAACCACTGAAGGGTCATTGCAAAACTAGATGTGTTACGAGGTTCATTTAGATTTTACTAAACCTTATTGGATTTGTTTTTAAAGAGTAATTGCTAAAACCTAACGTAGATCAATATGTTTGTTCTCAGCAACATGTCAATGCTTGATATTCCGTTAGTTGCCTTTTCTACTTTGATCGATTACATACATTGGAAAGAGTCTATTAAAACATATTTCGTGGTAAACGACCTCAATTTTGTCATATTTGAGGACTGCCCTCAAGTCCTAACCCCTGATGCACCGTGAAATGTTTGTAATGCATATGAGGTGTGGATGAAGGCTAATTCGATGGCCCAACTTCACATTTTGGCTTGCATACCTGATGCATTGGCTAAAAGGGTTGAGAACATGATCATTACACATGAGATCATGAACCCGTTGCAAGAATTGTTTGAACGTAAGTTCTCAATTCTTGAGCAAAATGGGATTGATGACAAAGAAACCAGTGGTGTCAGTTCCCAACATAATCTCCAGTCCTTCTTGAGTGTCAAGGGACTAAAAAAGAAAGCAATTGTTGCTCACTCTGATGAGGTTCATCGATGAGAATTGTTCTCTGAAATGGAACTTGGAGTTTATCTAGGTTCTGATACCGATCCCACTACTCTTCAGAAAAGGAAGAAATCTGAAGACGATAAATGTGATTTGTTTGTCTTGAAGACGTGCTTGGTAGAGAATGATGATTCTACCATGATACTTGATTCAAGTGCTACTAATCACGTATGTTCTTCCAATTAAGGATTTAGTTCCTGGAAATAGTTGGAAGCTAGAGAGTTGACTCTTAAAGTCGGTACTGATGAGGCCGTTTCAGCTATTTCTATAGGTAGGCTTAAGTTAATTTTGGACAAGAAATGTTATCTGTTTATGTAGTTCCTCATATTAAGAACTTAATTTCAGTTTCTTGTCTGATTAAACAAAGTTATTCCATCTTCTTTTCTGAGAATAAAGTGTTTATTTTTAAGAATGGTATGGAGATTGGTTTTGGTTTAATGGAAAATAACTTGTATGTACTAAGGCAATTAGTTTTTGTTTGGTGGAATGCCACCGCAAAATGATATGCGATGTCTTAATCACACTACCCGATAATATATGCGATGCTACAAAATTCACTGTAGAATGCCAATTAATGCGTTCATATAGTTTATGTGTGTCACAAGTTTACTTGCAATGAAGCCAAGTATAATTCCACCGCGAGTTTCTCAGAATGATCTGAGGTCAAACACGAGGATTTGTGATGCTAATGCAACAATGATGTGATATATGCGACCGTAAACAAATTAAGATTGTGAGGTACTGATGAGTAAAATGCAATGATAAATGAACAAACAGGTAAATAAATATGAAGTTGTGTAAGGTGTGTGTGAGAGAATGTGATGGCAAGTCTTGTGGATAGAATCAAAGTGAGAATGGGTTGGGAAGAGAAGATTGCAAGTTTGTCAATCCTGTTGAGGACACAACTAAGGTTCCATCTTCCCTTGGCTTACACCTCTCGGTGATTGCCTGCATCACCATATCTCATCTCTTTCAAACCTCTGCGGTCTGATGACTGTAAGAGCTCGAGGTGGGTATGAATTTTTCATCTCTTTCATATATGATTATTCAAAATATAGGTATCTATACCTAATGCAACATAAGTCTGACGCTCTTAAAAAGTTCAAGGAGTATAAGACTGAAATTTAAAACTTATTAGGTAAAAAGATAAAAACACTACAATTTGATCGTGGTGGAGAGTATATAGACTTAGAATTCAAGAACTATATGATATAAAATGGAATCACATTCCAACTCTCGGCCCCAAGTACACCTCAATAGAACGGTGTATCAGAAAGGAGAAACAGAACCCTGTTGGACATGGTTCGGTCTATGATGAGTTATGCTCATCTTTCAAACTCATTTTGGGAATATACAATAAAGACATGGTTAGTCTAATCCCTTGAAAAGAAGAACAAATATGGTTAGTGGCCCCAGAGTCTATAATCCAGGCAGAATCATCTTTCTCTACTAAACAAGTTTCCAAAACCAATAAATCACATTTACCTTGTTTGGCCTAGGTCGTAGCCTTCTTCTTCTCCTTTAACCAGCCTGGGCAGTTCCTCTTCCAGTGCCCATCCTGATTGCAGTGGAAACATTTTCTTTTTTCAACCAGTGTTGGTCACCTACCCCGTTGAGCGGCAGGTTGTGCATTAGCCAGTGACTTCCCCTTCCCCACCATATTAAAGTTGACCATCATGTTTAGAATATGTTCGAGAACAGATATACCCTCATCCCTTTTTGAGTTGAAGATGCACTTTAGAGCTTCATGCTTGAGCTGCTCGACGGTTGTCCGAACATTCCCCTCAGGGACACCATGATCTCACGAGCAGAGACCATGGGCTCATGCTTCTTGGCCAAGACGTTGTTCAGGCTGGCCAAGATGTAAGCTCGGATCTTCTCGTTCACCCGTGTCCATTTCTCATATGCCTCTCGAACATTTCAAGCGGTAGTCTGAGTTAGAATAAGAGGACACTCCTCCGTAAGGACGAACCAGAGGTCATCGATGATTAGTATGGTGTTAATAGTGTTTTTCCAGCTAGCATAATTTTTGCAAGTCAATTTGTCGGTAGATAATAGAGCTAAAGTGGCGGTTGCCATTTAAAAGTTGTTGAAAACAAGAACAAACTTAATAAGTCTATTTGCATTAACACTTTTAACACCAATTTTAGGTTTAAGCAAAAAAGTTCTAATGTACCCTAAGTGAAATGACATTTATATTGCAATGATGCCCCAGATAGGCAGGACAAAAGTCACTGGTGGGGTGATCAAGTGTCCCTTCACTAGGATGAGAAATTCTCAACCATTAGACAGAAACAACTCTATTAACTGACTCTAACAGTCACCATTTTTCGATCCAAAATTTGTTAACAACCATAACAATTTCATATAAGTGTAAACCCTCATTTTAGGCCCAAAAGTCCCGCTCTAATGTGTCCACCGTAGGGAAAAAGCATATTAGGACAAGAGACTAAAGCAACCTTATCCTTTTCAGGAGATCAGATAAAGAGTTGTGCAAAACTGCCATCCTTTAGTGGGACACTCCCAGGGTGTCTCGAGGCAATGCACGAAAACGTTATCCATCATAATGAGAGAGACTATGGGATATGTTGTCACACATCCCGCTCCCATTTACTATGCACATTCTCTGCATTCACCTTGGTATTGACCTACCCAAACACCATCCTTTAGAGGGACACTCTCAGGGTGCCTCGATGCCGAGGATAGATCTCACGGTGTGAACATTAGGGAGAAACGTATAGAAGTTTAAGTGAATTATCATATACTCAAGTACCTCCCACTGAATGTTCTACCTAGGGATCCATTAACTCAGACAATCCGACTATTGATTTTATCTAAGTGTGAGTTTAATTTGCTAAAAAACAACTCTTGCTTTTGATAATTAAACAAGTTCAAATCAAGTCCCATTCAACACTTTAACAGACTATCATCAAGTTTGCATGCATATAACAAATCTATCTAATTCACCTTTCCAGGTAGATTCCCAGGTAAGGGTGTTTCGTTTTTGTCAGCTTAAATACTCCAGCCTAGATAGAACCTGCCATAGACAAAAGGTCCCTTATAGATAGATTTAGTACCTCTTTAATCTTTTATTAGTCAATTTAATCCTATTAAACCGATTAAAAGATTAAACTTACGTTTCTAATCTCATTAGAACCGTGATCTTAGGTCTATCTTAATAAAATTTTAAAACTCTTTTAAAACATGATTCAACCTAAGTTTGCCTGCATGTCTTTCTTGTTGATTTTAGTTCTAATTTCCATTATAACTCTTATAAAAGGAAACAACTAAAACCATCTACATTGTTAAGCTAGACTAGGTATTTATAACTTTTATAAATTAACCTATGTGTCATGCCTCATGCAATGTTCATTCATTACTATATATAACTCATATATAACTTGTAATGAACGAAGCATACATACTTTCATACACCCTTATACTATAACACTTATAATATAAAGATGAAGCATGAATATGCTTAATGCATGCATATATTATAACTCTTATATCATATGATATATAGGCATGCTTTAATGTAATTTAATCATGCAAGCTACTATATTATAACTCTTATAATATAAAGATGATGCATGAATAAATGCATAACCTATGGTGGGATTTAAAACTATATGGCATACTTTATGACATATAATTTAAACATATATCACATGTACATTCACCAAAATAAAACTATCTATTACATTAACAATCGAGCCAACCGGTTCAAGCAGGTGAACTGGGTCTTGAACCGCTCGAGTGAAGCCTCGTTCCTCTGATCGTGTAGCTTTTCCTTGTGACCGTCGAGTAACGTTGGTCGAGTAACCACGATCGTATAGCATGGATTGAGTGCCTTTGACTATGCGATGAAGCATGAAGGCCATTTGATCGTGTAGCTCACCGAGTATAACACTTGCCTAAACGATCAAGTAGACAACAACTATGCGATGAAGTATGATCATCTAAACCATTGAGGAGCAAGCGTCGAGTATCACATGCCGAGTGATTGAGTCAATGACTATGTGATGAGTATGCTGGCCTACTCGATCGTTTAATGCATGCACCTACCATGCAATGAGTATCCCATACTCAAGGATCGTTTACCCCCATCGTTTACATGATCGAGTAGCTATGCAACACGATCGAGTAAAATCTTTACTCGATCGCATAGCATCAGCCATGCGATTGTTTAGCAAATGCTACACGATACAGTAAAACTTTTCTACACAATCGCCTAGCCAAATCTAGATGATCGTTTAGCCTGGGCTACATGATTTGACCAACCCTTGGTCATCTTCCTTGAATTAAACTGCATCCCCATGCCTTGAAGCTTCATCACAAACGACTCAAAACACTCCAAACACTTTGAATACAGACTTGATAGCAAGTTAATAATGCCCAAAAACACAAGGGCCTTTACAAATTAACTTTAAAATGTAAAAGAAAGTAGTAAACAAAGGCAATCATCCTAAAACATCCATTGATTCACATGCACAACTACATCAACACTTAAACGCAATGTAGATATGCTTAAAAACCCACCAAGGCTGTAAATGCATTTCAATACATCAACGGAATTTGAAATATTAGAATAACCTGTCTCTGATACCAATTGAAGGAACTCTTTAACAAGAGAACCGTTGAGCGGAAGAAGATCGTTCCAAACCCATTGTGAAAGAACAAAGCATTTACAAACAAACAACAACAGTTATGTATCATCGAGTACATTACAACATGCTTTCAAGTTAAATACAAAGGGAATCGAGTGACATACCTTTGAAGAACTATTCTTCGAGTATTCCCTCGATCAAAACCAGTCAAGCATCCAAGCAAACTCGAACTGTCAGATCCTAGAACAAAATCGAGTAAGACTCGATCCTCGACCCTCGAATAGAAAACTCGACACTACAAAGAAGCTACCTTGGTATTCTTGGTGTGAGAATCTAGGAGGTGTGGGCTCTATGTGGATTTGGTAGAGGGAAGGAGGAATTATATGATCGAGTAAATGATCGAGTAAGTGGGAGAATGGCTAAGTCTATAGTATAGACTGGGTACTCAATCATTGAGTATCGAGGAGCTGTCGTCTAGCAAACTCGCTGCTTGATGCTTGATCGTTCACTCTCTCGATGGCTATCGTATAGCTATATCTTTACCTGATTGAATGTTATGCGATTCACAAAAAAATGAAACGATTTTTCCTTTTATTCATCAATTATTAAAACTAATAAATACCTCCCACTCAAACGATTAATGGAGAAAAAATAACCACCAACAATTATCTAATAATTGTTTTGTTATAAATAAATATAATAACTAATTTATCATATTATATTTATAACCTATAGTTTTAATATCACATCATATATAATATTTAAACCATAGTTTTTTTTTTCTCCTTTATTGACATTTAATATAAATCATATTTATATTAACTCCTCTAATTAATGTATCCAATACATCAAATCAATTATATCACATATAATTGAATCAATTTAATTATATCATATATAATCAAATTCCCTCTTGTTAATTTGAACATTTCAAACTAACCCAAAAACTGATTCTCAACTTGAACCCATTGAGCTACCAAGGGGACCTTATAGACTTGTAGCTTAAAGCTCCAACGGTACGTGAATAACTAACTAAACTCTTTAATCACGATATCCACCATTCATTAATTGCCTAGCATTTCACTAAAGACCGACAGTTGCACTCTTCGTACTACAGATATATTTCTGTGTCCATTGGATATAACCAATCAACAGTACGATGACCCTTCATAAATTGCTCATAGGTACAACTTGGCCAATTTACCGTTTTGCCCCTGTAGTTACATCTAACTCCTTAAGTACCACTGATTCCTCTAATGAACAATACATCATAGTTCCATTATGAGTGAACACTTCTCGAGCCATGAGAAGGTGTGGCATCACATTGTTCAAGCCCCAGAATCAGCCCTTAAGGAAGCAATTTATCCACTTACCCCTACTTTGGGAAAAGAGTGAATTCCGTCTTGTGTAGTTGAGCTCCCAACTCCCCAATCAAACAAATCCCCAAAGTGGTAGGTTTGAGTCGACGATCTGGCCATTCACACCCATGCAAATTAAAGGACCGCCCTAATAGGCAGAAGTTTCCAACTCACTCAGGATTAAGGTCATGTTACCTATGGTCATCCTAGTGAAATGAAAGTCTCTACCATGAATGGCGTTATATAACGAGACTAAATATTTCGTGGTCTGATCTATACAAACTCCTTTTTATAGGATACCCTCGCTTGCATGTCTCCACATGAATGACCAGGATCAGATCATTTGTAGCACTTTACAACACTTGTAACATCTACAAAGTGGGTCGTATCCGTAGTGTCACCAGGATAAGGTTTCCCTCCTTTATCCATATACTACAGACCATTTAGGTTATCACTTAAGACACAATCCACTTGTATGTCTCCACATACATGCTTAAGTTACAACGATAGCCAAGGATTCTAGTTTATTGGTTTGTGGTTAATGCAACTAAAATATCTCATATTTCATAGATAGTAGTGAATAAAATATCTCATATTATTACATCACAAATGTTTGTTCATACACGTGTTTACAAACTATAGGATCCTACGAGATTTAGGGCATCAATCCCTACAGTTCTACTCTTTCATGTGTAGTGTATCCACCATAATCGCTGGCCGAATGCAATTCAAAAAACCCCTTATTGATGCCCTTAGTGCCATATAGACATACTTGAAATGACCCCCAAGATCAAGCTTCAACTCATATTGCGTACAGGGGTTGGCCTCTTCAAATTGTGGTAGCAAGCGAAAAAACTCCTTAGGGGATACTCTAAGGTTAGTGCACATTCCTTGGCCCCCCACACCCTCTCGTGACTAATGTCCACACCATACTCCTTTTAAAAGTCTAGAATGATTTCCTTTGGTTTATAACCACAACTAGCATCCTAGTACTTGGACTCTATCAGTTTATCAATAACTAACTCCTAACTTGTTTATGATCTTGTTTCTTTAAGATTTTCAAGCATGTGTGAGCACTAAAGTATTTGGTGATTTTGAAAATATCAGAGTTCTTAATTTTAATTGTTCTAACCTTTCATTTGCATGCCAATTCCAACACATAGCTTCCATTGAAGATCTATCAACGTGAAATTGAAAATTTTTCCTAATGGCAATGACATACAATATCTTATACAAATCTTTCTTGCCTGAAAACAAATTACTTACCTAGACATCTTCTATATTAGACTCTGATGAGATGATATGAAGTTCATCATTAAATGAAAGGTATGCTTTCTCTTCTAATGATTGACACCCAGTTCACCATTTATTATTGAATCCATAGAATGTTCACCGTTAGTTGTTGGGTTACTCTCACCCAACAGTCTTCTATCAATCCGAGATTCTACATTCAAAATGGACTCTACCTCTGTGGTCATCAAATGTTGGTCGTTGAGTGGGGCAACATGAACAATGTTAGCATCTGCCTCATATATGTCCACATTCTCCACACTAATATCAACATCAGAATCTATTAACATATTTACACCAAATACAGACTCCTTATTCAACATCAAATCTGTATCATTTCCTAATTCTAGTGAAACTACATTATCATATAATAGACTTAATGATCACACATCATTCGAACTGATATGGTATTCATGGATAAAATTAAGATGGGAGGAAAATGAGGATATATTTTGGGCCATTGGGATTGGAAATGATGGTAGCATACTTCTACCGCTATGAACTACTATTGATAACTTAGACACCAAAAGAGCCATTTTAGACACATCGTCACCGGTTAAGAAAAAAAATGAAGGTTCACTTGATTACTAATCACAAAAGCAGAAACATTCAACCTAACATTATACAAACACCTTATAACCAATTCAAACTCAATAAAAATTATCCCACTTATTCTATATATTTGCTATAAAAAAATCCTCGTATGTTATTCTAATGTCTACAATCAAACCGTTTAACTGTGCTCCTACATATTCTTGCTCATTCTCCTTCCATTAGCCCGAAAGGGGAAAAAAAAAAACAAATATACGAAGCATTTTGAAAAAAGCAAACCAAATAGATATACCAAAAAAGTTACTAAAAACCATCAAAATCTCAAGGATAATAAACAATCTCAGGGAAAACATGTAATCATCTCGCCCAAAATTTAGCCCTTCATATTCAATCTCGAGGTAAAATGTATTGATCTCAAACGAGATTACTGCATTTAGATCGAGATTACGTAAACAACTGCGCGAACCTTTTTTTTTTTGTCATTATCATGTATTTTAGAAAAAAAAAAAATTTAATATAACAAAAAATAGACATATAAACCTTGTTTTCGTGATTTTGTTCAAAGATGGTCAAGAAGATTTCTAAAAGTTTCGTAAGATGTTTTTGAGTAAAACTTGTAGAGCAAATCAATAGATGGATTTCTAAAATAATTATATAATAATTATAATATAATATGTTTGAAGGCATAATGGTAAATTAAATGTTTTAATAATCAATTCATAAACAATTTTTTTTTTTTTTTTTTTTTTTTTTTTTTGTATTTTACTTAAATCTTGGGATACGATTTCGATCGAGATGTCTTGAGAAAAATCCTTTGAACGAATTTTTAAAGATGGTGGTAGTTTTGTAAAGTGAAAAGTTGAGAGGGTTTGAACAATTTTCCATTTTTCTCCTCAGCATCACCCGTTCACCTTCTTAACGGAATCAAGCAGCTCCGGTGAACCACTCGGCGCCAGGGACGCCCAAACCTACGAGCAGTGCCCTCAACGATCGGCGATGTGTTTCTGATGGGTGACATTCAGTTATTGGTGTTCCAGCAGCTTCTTTTGGCGTTTTGGTTCTTTACGTTGAGTTTGGGTGCTAACCCACTCAAAACCGACTTAGTTTTGCATTACCCACTCCCTAACGACTTCTATTCATCAGTTTTAAGCGATTCAAACACCAACCAGCAAGCATTCAGATCTTCTGGGTAAGTTTCAGTGAGTAAAGAACGCACTAATTCTTTTTTAACTTCTTTTTAGGCGTTTTGAATCAGTCCCTAACACTTGAAGCTCTTAGTTATAGATTTGGGGTAGTTTTGGACCTATTTGAGCACTTTTCAGCTTGGATTCAAGTTGGTAGTGGTGAGTTTTAGGCGTTACATCCCTATATATCCTTGCGAAAAGGCGCTGTAATTTAGTTTACGACCCTCCTGTACTTCTGTTTGTAGTTGAAATTTGATTTGAAGTGTTCGGATTGAGGTTTAAGGTTGCTTTGGGCAAAATTACTCATTCCAAATGCTTTTTGAGACTTTGAAGAAAGTTTTTAACCAAGTTCTAACTTTGGAACCTTGATATAATACTTATAGGAGTCTTTCGAATAATTTAGAAGTGCTTTAAACTGTTTAGGTAAGTAGAATTCTGCTTGATGGGTCTCTGTGTAGCATGCTGCTTGTTTTTAATTCTTCTTATGTTATTATGTGATAATATACTCTATCGAATTATACTATTCTGATGTGCTTTGAATAATTGGATTGTCGAGTAAGATATTGTGACTTGTAATGACTAGCATGCTGAAATATTATTATGTGTTCCTGTGGTTTATGAGTATGATGGTTTTGTTGAGATTATCTGGTTAAGTCGGTTTTATTTTGTATAGTTGGGTCCCTTCTTTTAGCTGGTCTTTTTGTTGTGGGCTGGTTTTTTTTTATGCCATGTATTTTTTCCTTTTTTTTGTTTTTGTTTTTTTCCCTGTTTTACTTAGGGGAGGGATCTGTTAGAAGTTAAGAAAACAAAAGAAAATACTAGTCAAGGGTCTATCTTGAAGGAAGCAATCGTCATAAAGAAGGTTCATGAATATGTAAGTTTGGAAGGAGATTATGATATGAATAGTATTTGAGTTTGTTTACATTTGAGTTTGGAGTCTGTTGTCAACTTTGAGTATTGGTAGTGTTTTTCACCATCGGCCATCTTGTAGTTTGTTGGCAATTTTGAGTTACTAGAGGTAATTTGTATATTATAGGTGAATTCAAATATTTAAGTAAATCTCTTGTTGGATGGGATTTGTTACAGGTAGTTAAGGTAATATGATGTACTAGTGATAAAAGTTTTTCTACGTCTGCAGGTTTGGCATAGGAAGATTAATATCAGACGCAAATGGAGTGTTACACAAAACTTGCATTATACACACGTCTCTCCAAAACAAGGTTATATCTCTCAGCCCTTCCCTATGACTCTACCATAGAGTATGTGGTTCTATACTTTTATTCTTTCTTTACTTTTTGAGAAAGGTTAAATTATAGAAAATACCTATCTGAACTTTGTACTTTGTTTAAAAAATGCCTGTGAACTTCTAAAGTTTCATCAATATCCTTAAGCTTATAAAAAAAAAGTAGGTTTTCATTTTTTTTGAAAATGCAAGTATAGTGAAGAAATTATTGATATTGCAGTGGAAATCTTATAAAATTTAAGATATTAGTTTGCTGAAACAATGTTGGGCATGCATGGAGGAACATTTTTATAAATTAAAAAATAGAAAAGCCTAGACACACTGAACATGGAAGGAACATAAAACATTTTCTGTGGCAGGCTTGCTTCTTTACTGTTGTTGAGGGATTTGGCTTGAGAGTAATAATAGAGTTTCTAGGAGTGAGTGTTACGTGGAGGATTTGTGGAAAATCATTAGATTTAATACCTGCCTTGATTCATGTCTTAAGTAATTATCTGTTAGGTATCTTAAGACAATTTCCTGCCCTCAGAAGATCCCAACAAGCAAGACAGCACGAAAACAGGGGAACAACTGCCTGATACTGTAATACATTGATTTAAACGCAAGAAGTCTGAACGATTAAAAAGAAAGACTAAGCAAGCCACGATATCAAAGACAGAAAGTAACATGCACAATGAAATACGAAGAACTAGCTATGGCGTATTCGAGAGTGCCCCTCTCCTCTTGCGGAAGATTCAGCCACAAAGTATCCACCCTTTCTCCTTATTCCACAACCCTTCTTAAACCTCCTTCCAGTGGTCCCCACTTCCATAACAGAAAGCACGTGCCCAATTCTCAACCCACTGAAGTCACGGGTGGCTTCCCCTTTTTTTCCTTCCTCACATATCGATGAATAATAGGAGCCCTTACCATTCATTTAGGCCTT
The DNA here is from genome assembly GCF_009727055.1 of Benincasa hispida. NCBI lineage: Eukaryota > Viridiplantae > Streptophyta > Magnoliopsida > Cucurbitales > Cucurbitaceae > Benincasa > Benincasa hispida. The sequence continues at coordinate 828,775 of NC_052356.1, read as the reverse complement.
AGTCTATTGGATTGGAGTTTTTGTGTTTTTGTTGTAGTTCTTTGAGTTTCTTTTGCGGGTTTTTCTTTTTCTTTTTTCTTTTGGTATATTCTTGCTCATATTTCTCAATCAAAACTCAGTTTCTTATTAAAATAGACGCTTTAACATGTATCAAGTAATTTTTAACTTTACATTATAATTTTTTAGAACTTGTCATATAAAAAACATCCAGTAAAAAAATTAAACTTGACATAGAAGATACATCAAGTGATCATTAATCTTTGATGTTTATGACGTAGTCAATACTTTCTGAAATGTCGAGGTTTTTCAAAAATCTAATGTTTGTTCAGTATGAAGTGAGTTTTAATGAGTGTCAGTTTTCAAATATTAGATATTATTCTTGACAATCTAGTGCTAACTGTATTCATACAAATCCTTTTAGTTTGGTTTTCTCACCCTGAACTGTTTCCAGGTTCATCCTCAGGGTCTTCCATGGCCTCCCGCATCAGGTTCATCATAGTCCAACTCAGGAACAAGTCCTCTATGGAAAGTTCAATCTTGGTTACGACCCCTTTGCTCAGCTTTCTTACATGGAACTCTCCCAAAAATTCTTTGAGGCCATGAAAGCTTGTACATTTCTTGGATCAACATCTGTTGCATCAAAGCTTCATGCCCAACTCATCTCCACTGGTTTGTGCTCCTCTGTTTTCCTCCAAAACCATCTCTTACACATGTACTCAAAATGTGGATTAATAAATGAGGCTCTTCGGATTTTCTTTAACAGCGAGCAACGCAATGTCATTACTTGGAATACAATTCTTAATGGGTTGTTGGATTGTGGTCGAGTAAGGGAAGCAGAGAAGATGTTTGATGAAATGCCCCTTAGAGATCCTGTTTCTTGGACTGCAATGATGTCGGGCTATTTCCGCAATGGTCAGCCAGTGGATACTCTTAAACTTTTTGTTTCAATGTTTTGGGATTCAGATCATGTTCCTGACTTGTTTTGTTTCTCTTGTGCAATGAAGGCTTGTAGTAGTGTTGGTTATGTAAGGATAGCTCTTCAGTTGCACGGTCTCTCAGAGAAATATGGCTTTGGAAACAACAAAGCCATCCAAAATTCTATTATTGATATGTATATAAAGTGTGGTGCTATTTATGCTGCTGAGCAAGTCTTTCTAAGGATTGAAAAGCCAAGCTTATTTAGTTGGAATAGTATGATCTATGGTTACTCTAAATTGCACGAGATGGGACGGGCATTTGACACTTTCATACAAATGCCTGAACGTGATTCCGTCTCTTGGAACACAATCATTTCATCATTTTCTCAACATGGTCTGCACACACAGAGCCTTGGTACGTTTGTTGAGATGTGGATTCAGGATTGCCAACCAAATCCAATGACATATGCAAGTGTTCTTAGTGCATGTGCTAATATCTGTGATTTTCAATGGGGTAAACATTTGCATGCCCGAATTGTCCGCATCGAACCCTTTTTGGATGTTTTGGTGGGCAATGGATTGGTTGATATGTATGCAAAATGTGGACTCATTGAAGCTTCAAAACGGGTATTTAACTCATTAACAGAACGCAATGTAGTAACCTGGACTTCACTAATTAGTGGAATTGCACAGTTTGGTAGTCAAGAAGAAGTTTATGATATTTTTTATCAAATGAGAGAAGATTGTGTTACTATGGATGACTTTATTCTTGCAACCATTCTTGGTGTATGTGAAGGAGAAAAAAATATTTCAATTGGGGAGCAGTTACATGGATTTACAGTGAAGACTGGGATGAATTCATCTGTACCTGTAGGCAATGCTACTTTGACAATGTATGCAAAATGTGGAGATGTTGAGAAGGCAAGTCTTGCTTTTGAAACAATGGCTGCTCAAGATGTTATCTCATGGACAACAATGATCACTTCGTTCACCCACAGTGGCAATGTAGAAAGAGCACGGGATTATTTTGACCGAATGCCAGAGCGTAATGTCATAAGTTGGAATGCAATGTTAGGTGCATATTTCCAAAACGGTTTTTGGGAAGAAGGTTTAAAATTGTACATTCTTATGCTAAGACAGGAAGTTAGGCCAGATTGGATCACCTTTGTTACGACGATCAGTGCTTGTTCTGAGTTAGCAATTTCAAAACTTGGGACACAAATTGTATCTCAAGCGGTAAAAGTAGGGCTTGGTTCTGATGTTTCAGTTGCTAACAGTGTAATTACCTTATATTCCAGATGTGGTAGAATTGAAGAAGCGCAGAAAATTTTTGACTCAATACAAGAGAAAAACTTGATTTCTTGGAACTCAATAATGGGAGGATATGCTCAAAATGGTGAAGGCAGGAAGGTGATTGAAGTTTTTCAGAACATGTTGATGGTTGGTTGCAGACCTGATCATATCACCTATGTTGCAATTCTCTCAGGTTGCAGCCATTCAGGCCTTGTAAAAGAAGCAAAACATTACTTTAACTCCATGACTAAAGATTTTGGCATCTCTGCAACTCTAGAGCACTTTGTGTGTATGGTAGATCTGTTCGGTCGAGCTGGGTTACTAAAGCCGGCCTTGGATCTGATTGATCAAATGCCATTTAAGCCAAATGCCACCATATGGGGCGCTCTACTCAGTGCTTGTAGGATCCACCGTGACACTGAAATGGCAGAGCTGGCAATGAAGAACTTGCTAGAATTGAACACTGAAAACTTTGAAAGTTACATTCTGCTAGCAAATGTCTACTCTAGTTCTGGGAGACTGGAATGTGTTTCTGATGTGAGACAGGTGATGAGAGAGAAGGGAGTACAGAAAGATCCTGGCTGCAGCTGGATAGAGGTGAGCAACAGGGTCCATGTCTTTACTGTCAATGACACAAGCCATCCACAAATCAAGGATATTTATAAGGCATTGGAAGACATTATTAAGAAGATCAAAGATGATTATGGTTATGTTGATGGGTCGAGTTCTGTTGGGTATCATAGTGAGAAGCTTGCTATTGCTTTTGGTTTGATTAGCTTGCCTGATTGGATGCCAATCTATGTGATGAAAAACCTTCGAGTTTGCAACGATTGTCACCAGGTGATGAAATTGATTTCTCTTGTTGCCATGAGGAAACTTGTTATGCGGGATGGGCACCGATTTCATCACTTGCAGAATGGAAGTTGCTCTTGTGGAGATTACTGGTAGTTATGAAAGTTGAATTCTGATTCTCTGATTTATGAAAGGAAAGGATGCTTGGAAGAGAGATTGGAAAGAGATTTTGGATAGGGTTTGAAAGAGACCGACTTGTTGGAACTGGAAGAGAAACTTCTCTAAAAGTGGTAGATTATGTACTAAGTGGTATGCCCATTTACTGTTCCTCCCTCTTTATAGCTGCCTGTTCAGTTTGTAAAAGCATTGAGAACTTTATGAGAGATTTCTTATGGGAAGGGGTCGATGAAGGCGAAGGCGCACACCTTGTGAGTGGTGATTGGGAAGCCTATGAACTTGGAAGGGCTTGAGATTGGGAATTTGCAAACTCAAAGCAAAGCCTGGTGAAATAGCTTTGGCATTTCCCCCTTGAGTCTAGCACCCTGTGGTGGAGGATTATTGCGATTAAGTATGAGTCTCACCTCTTTGATCGGTTGTCAGGCAAGTTTAAAGGTGCACACAAATTTTTGGAAGGATATTTCTTCCAAGCTCCCATCTTTTCTTGATCTTGTCCAGTTGTCCGTGGAGTTGTGGGGGAGGGAAAGGAAATGTACTTTTTGGAGGATTAGATAAACCCCTTCGCACTGCATTTCCTCATCTTTGCCACTTTTCATCTTTAGAAAATCATTTTGCAGCTGATATCTTAGATTGGTCTAGGACTGGATTCTATTGTCCTTTGTTCAATAGGGGAACGAAAAATGTTACGACTCTCCAGTTTTTGGTAGGGGAAGTTTATTTTAGGAATGGGAGGAGGATATGCTATATGGAGTCCTAACCCTTCGGTGGGGCTTCTTTTGCAATTCCTTTTGTTGCTTAATGGACCTTTCTCCCATCAGAGACTGCTGTCCTCTGATCAAGATTCCAAAACAAAGGTTAAGTTCTTTTTCGGGCAAGTTATCCATGGTCATGCTACTCAGGATTGGCTATTGAGAAAGTGGGGTTTGTTGATTGGTCCATTTGATTGTATTCTTTGTCGGAATGCCGAGGAGGACCTTAATTATTTCCTTTAGAGATGTGACTTCACTCATTTTGTGTTGAATTATTTTTCTGAGACGTTTGTCTTTCAGCTGACCTGCTGACTTGATTGAGATGATCGAGGAGTTCTTTTCCATCCATCTTTTAAGGAGAAGGATTGTTTCCTGTGTTTTCCGGGATGTGTGTTATTGTGAGATCTTTGGAGAGAGGAACAATAATGTTTGGAGGCTTGGAAAGAGACCTGTGTGATGCGCAGTCCTTGTTAGATTTCATGTTTTTCTTTGGTTTCGGTGTGAAGGTTTTTTTTTGTAACTTTTTGATAGGTGTTATTTTATAGGATGCAGGCCCTTTCTTTGGTGGCTCTCATTTTTTGTGGGCTGGTATTCTTTCATTTTATTTTCAACGAGAGATTGTTTTGTATAGAAAAAGAAAAAGAAAAAGAAAAAGAAAAAGAAAAAGGAAAAAGATGTTTAGCACATTATTGAAATCATCTACACTAGAGATTGCGCAAGGGAAGTGTCTGGATCCCTTGAGGAGGTAGATGAAGGAAGTGGGTGTGCATCCAGTGGTTCGGTTCAACTTGCTGGCCTTACCATGTCTCGAGTTTTGATGCATCTCTAAAAGAATTGATTAAAGATGCGGGTAGATTAGAGATTCGCAGGTCTCTGATTTTCATTTGTGTTTAATGTTGTAGGAGAAAAGAAACAGGAGCTTGGTAGAGAGTAAAAGGTCACTGTCATAATCACTACTCTAGAAATACTAGCATCTAATAACAGCAATTTTAGGAAACGCTGTTGAAATAATGGTGCTTACCAATATGCTGCCCCTGATTTAATTTGACAAAAATGTTCTTTTGCTGCCTCGTGTTTCTCCTTCCTCGCATTTTATTTTTCTTTCCAATTTCAAAAGCACGCCTGTTATGAATACAGATATTAATCTGAGTTCTAGTGCAGCTTTGTTTTGACAATCTTTCTAGCCTCTACCTTTATCAGTATCTGGGTTTATTTCTTGTGATAATTGAACAAAGTTAAGAACCTTGAAAGGAAATCATGGCTCTTTTACTTTGGCATGGATGCCTCCTTTCGAAACAAAAGTTTTCCATTTTTGTAGACGGGTTCTTCTTAAATGATTCCCATTTTTAGCACTAATCTTAGGAATCTTACCTGTTATTTTGGTATTTGATCGTGCAAGGATATGCTGTTTTGTTAATTTTCAATATTTTTTGCTTCAAATTTCAATTGATTCTATAGTATAGTTCGTACAAGTTAATTTCCTGCTCAACATTATGTGATTTTGGACATGTTTGATAAATATATGGGAAAAATACCATATTGGTACAATAACTGCGTTTGGTTTTTAATGTTTCAAATTAATTATTTTAATCATTAGTTTTAATGTTTCAAATTAATTATTTTAATCATTAGTTTTCAAGAATAGGTTTAAAAGGTTTTTCATACTAATAAATCTATTAAAACTAAACATAAAATTGAGTAAATAGATGATGTGACAAGATGACTTGGAATATATATATGTATTTTAATATTTTCTACCACTCTCTTCTTTCTCTTTTCTTCACTTCCTCTCTTCTCACGTTCTCTCTCATCTCCCCCATCTTATCTTTAGTTCTCTTTGGGTTTTGTTGTTTTTAATTCAAACAGTTTGGATGAAGATGTTCAAAATCTCGAATATGGGTTTCAAAATCTCATTTTCATGTTTTTTTCTGGTTATATCATACATCGTTGACTATTCTACTAATGATCATACGATTATGATTTCGAACCCTTTCAAGGCAAAATTTCTTATTGCAAATGTGATTTTAAAGGACTTTACCTATTTTGCTTTGTTTTTATTTCTTGTTCTAAACGTCATAGCTGCAAGAATCTCACCCTACCCATCTTCAGTAATTACAAAGTATTCGATGATATTGATCACTCTTGGACTGCTTTGACGTTGAAGGTTGGTTGTTTCTTGTGTTCCACATTGAATAATACAGTGATATGAAATGATATCTGTAGCTTTTGGGTCTGAACTTTATTTTCTCGAGTTTCTACAACCCATTTTTGATCCATGTCCTTTGATTTGAAGAAGTGCTTGGTGTCTGAGGAAAGGCATTATTTCCTTATATATGACTGTATTTGGGGCATTTTTAATGTGTAGTATTTTTGAGACCACTACCAATCCAAATTCTAGAGAAGAGAAGAGAAGAGAAGAGAGAAGAAGGAGAGTGGTGGCAAATATTAAAAAAAATGATGGGTGGAATGGTGCAGTGCTGTAGGAACCGGTCAGATTTGAACCAACCCCTAAAGAGGCTAAAGCAAGACCTAATTGAAAATGAAGCAAATTATTGATTATGTTATAAAGACTTTTATGTCCATGTCGAGGTGGCAAATAAGACTACAACTCAATTTTGGCTTTTTTCTCCACGAGATGAGCCGAGCACATTGGACCGATGGATAAGAGAACGGAGTAAGCCTAAAAATTTTGAAAACTCAGGGATCAAAAATATATTCTTTCCTAAATATATTGATCTTTTGATAATGCAAGCACCTCCTTATCGTAATTGATTTTGTTGTATCTATGCTCTAGATATGTACAATTAATGAATGAATATCATATGATGCTGGATTTTTAATTCTCCGTATAATCTTCTCATTTCTAAAGGTTTGCTTGAAAATTGTTTCGTTTTTTTTTTGTGATTTTTGATTTCTCACCATTTCTTTACAATAATTCGATAAATTTATGGATATATTTCAAAAACAAAAATAAAAACTTTAGAAACTACTTTTTTAAAAAAATTAATTTAATATAATTTTCAAAATTTGACTTGAAATTGGAATATTGCTTGGTACATGCTCTATGAGGGTGAGTCTATCGCCTTTGGAAAGTAGTTCTCCTTTCGAAAAGCCATTCTCTTCCTCCTAACGTATCCACCATCCGATTTAAAAAAGTAACCACTCGAGGTTTACTCTCAAGGGGAAGCCTAACTAAGAGAGGGGAAATGAGTCCACCTACACCCCACGAAACTAGCCCATCTTTCCAACTTTTAGGATCACAATTCACACCAAGAATTAGGCATTGGGTCAGTTTTGTTGTAGTATCTTTTGTTGGAAGGTAGAAGAAAACTTGGATCATTTAATATGGAGTTGCGATTTTTATGCTTCTTTCTTGAGTTGTTCTTTTTTTTGAAGTGTCTGCATTTCAACTAACCCATCATAGAGATTTGGTTGATATGATCAAGTAGTTTTGATAGCTCTCCAAATGAGCTATCTTTCTCGGCCTAAATCGTACTAGTTCCATGTTTATTCTAGTCCGTTTTGCTTACTAAATGCTCTATTTAAGCATAAAATGTATCCAAACCATCCTAAAGGCTCCTTATGCTCGATAACCTGTCTAAAAACTAGAACAAAAGTTAAATTCAATGGAACTAGTGCAATTTAGGTCGAGAAAGTTAGCTCATTTGGGGAGCTATCAAACACCTCCACCCTAAACCTAGCTACACAAAACATGCTAGCAAATAGATTTACATACGAGCTCAACTCAGGCCTCATTGCTAAACATGCTACAAAACTTGAAAATGAGAAATTTACAATTCGATAAGATTTTTAAAACTTTTCCTACGCTTCCCTGTGTGTGTGTGTGATTGAAAACCAACCTAAGAAAACTCTATAGACACGAGATGACCTTATGGCATCCTCTGTCTATCTTTCTCCTACTTTTGGCTTGGGAACCAGTCATTAAGTTATTTAAGCTATCGAGGGTGATGGTTTGACTAGGGCGCTTGAAACGCACACGATAGAAAAATAAATAATATTTCTTTTATCTAAGGACACTAGCTTTCACACTCCACTATAGGAACTCGTACCCACTCTTTTCTTGCGGGCATTCTAACTGATCACAGTAGAAGTAGTTTTTTTTTTTTTTTTTTTTTTTTTTTTTTTTTTTTTTTTTACCTCTATTCATGCATAACAAATTTTCTTTTACTTTATTCTTTTCTCTTTTTCTCTTTTTTTTGTTTTTTTTTTTTTTTATAAATGTTTTCTTCTTTCTCAATCTTTTCTTTTCTTTATTCACTCATGCTTATAAATTTCTTATTTCTCCTAGTTTTGAATTACACCCCCCTAGCCACATAACTCTCTAACTGATGGGGTCATTCGGGGTGACAACGGACTTTTGATCGCATAAACCCATCCCAAGCCCTAAGAGTAAAAACAAAGGTTGGCTAGGCATTAGGAAGGCAAGGAAGACTAGAAATTTTTTTAAAAAGCCTCATCTCTTGCTCATTTCAACAAAAGCAAACAAAGGAACATGTAAGCACTTCTTAGGCCATCCTAACCAAGCAAGCATACAAAAATATCTATGAAACTAGCATGCTAAAAAACAGACAAGCTCAAGATGCATCACAACTTAAAGAAGAAAGCAAGAAAGCAAGCAACACACACACCACACCCCCAACCTAAAATGATGTGTTGTCCCTAATGCATGAAATCAAGCAAAAATCAAGGACAATTTAAAGGGAAACAAAAAACCTTCCTTGAAATTGAAGAATGTGAGATCGGGTTACTTCGACCAACCATCTCCAAGTGAAGAAAAGAAAAGAGAAAGAAGGACCAACCCTGCAAAAGAAAACCAAAAACGGGCGAAGGGTCCTGAAAACCATATAAAAACCTAACCTAAAAGAAGCTATGCTAGACTAAACTAACCTAAAATATAAAAGACTAGGGAAAAAAAACTAAAAAACTAAAAACTAAGAAAAACATAAACCTAAACTAGGGCACTAAACGTGTCAAAATTAGGGGCTACTCTTCGTCCGACTCTAACGGACTGGGGCTCATGGTAGGTATCTTAGGGGTACCTACATGGTTAAGTATGACAAAGAAACAACGTCCTGCATCCAAACAAGCATCAATTCTCCACCTTTCATAGATATGTGGGAGACGAAAGAGAGGTTGAGTCCAAAGAGGGATAGGGAGACCTTGAGCAGGAGGAAGAGCCTCGGGAAGAATCCTTCTCAGTCGTGGTAGGCCAGCTAGTTGAGGATGTTCAACAGACTCAACACATGATTAGAGTCAAGCTCACCAGAAAGCTATTGATCGCATTGTGATGCGCATTGATACAGAGGTGCAGTTTTAGAGCCATTATTTCTTTGTATTTTTTTGGAGCCATTACTCGAATCCCAATTTCTCTACTTGAGTATGTTCCCTGTTGAGATTAGTGTGATGAGTAGGTTGATGTGGAAATTAGGGTGAAATGATAGAGAAAAGAGTGGAAATTAGAAGAAAAGAGGAAATTTGGAAGGTTAACTTTTGGGGAAAATTTTGGAAATTTGGCTATAGAATTTTGTGTTAGAGTGGTATTGATGCGTTGGAAGAGTTGTTGATGAAGGCATACGGCTGAAGAAGGAAAAAGGAGATGATGCGTTGGAAGGCACACGGGCAGGCGAGGCATGTATGGAAAGAAAACCATGCATCGAGCAGCCTTCGGCCAGTGCCCAGGCCATGGTCGAGCTCCCCGGCCGGACGCATACGTCGAGTGGATACGCCATGCGTTGAGCGCACTGTCGAGCGGCCATGCCCATGCGGTGAGCACTCTGCGAGCAGCCATGCCGTGCATCGAGGTGCCTGCCATGCAGCCAAACGCGCAGCCCATGCCATGCGCCCATGCAGCGAGCGAGCGAGCGATGGCCAACACACATCACACACCATGCGTCGAAGCAGCACGCCCATGCACCTAAGCACCCGACCAAGCGTCAATGGCACCGCGTGCAGCCCATGCGTCGAGCGGCCAACCTATGCAGCGCACCTATGCGTTGGTGGCCAGCACCATGCGCCCATGCCAAGCAAGTCGTGCGAGTGAGCCAGTGCGTCAAGAATGGATGGTCACCCTATGCTTGGTGATGGTTAGCTCCTTGCGATAGCTTAAGTTGAATTGTCATGATAGTTGAATTGGGCTTGCTATGAGTTAAGTAGAGGCTATGCGTTGGCTTATGGACTGGGCGTTGAGCAACCAAGAGTTGGGCGCATACAAGGGATGAAATCATCAGGATAACATCATCAAAACCATGTGTCTTCTTGGGGAGGAAAGCCTTAAGCCTTAAGAAATTTGAGGTCAGTGGCATCAGATCTGGGGCCATGCGTTGGCAACGTGGGAAGAAGACACTTAGCTTGCAATGATCACAGCATTGCGTTGATGAGGTGAGAAGGAGAACTTGGCCATGCAACCAATTAGGTGGTTGTCAACTCGGAGAAGGTTTGGACGCCTATAAAATAGAGCATGAACTTCATTTTTTAGATCACAATTCAGAAATACCGTAAAAAAGAGTGAAGATTGTGGAGCAAACCTTACGTTGGAGCCAAAATCCATGCCGTTAGTCATAGAGGACGCATTGGATTAGTGAGGTCTGAAGAGGATGCATCAATTGGGACGAGGAGTTCTCCCAATTTACTCGTGCGTTTGGAGTGATTCCAAGCCACCTGATAGCTATGAGAGTCTAGTGTTCAGGGTAGGGCTGCTGGAAGAGAAAAGCTCGAAGGGATCGGGCTGGAAACTGAGAAGAAGACAGAAGGGTCAGGCTGTCGGATCAGTCTGGGCCAGTCTTGAAGATTCTGTGATTCCGGCCAAACCACGAGGATTTCTGAGCTCAATTGTTAGGGTAATCTTCCTGAGACATTTTAGAATATGTTTGTAGAAGAAAGTATTCAAAAGATTTAGAACTATGAGTAAAATAAGCTGTAGTTGAATCTTGATTCTAGGGGTGAAAAGGGAGCCCAAGGTTAAAAGGGAGCTACTAGAGTGAAAAGCTCCTAAGCAATCAAGGTGAGTGGCTAAAACGTTTGACTAAAACATTTGCTTAAATGTTTGATTACAACGTGTTATAGAAAGTATGTTTTAAAGAAGAATATCTCATGCCAACTAGTTTGCAAAGTGATTTCCAAGCAAGCTATGAATTATGTTTTAAACCATGCATGAGTGAGAAGTTTGTTAAAAAACTATTTATATGTGCAGCATGCGTTAGTACCTTTAAAGCCATGTTTTTATATGTGTTATACTTTACATGCTTTAAAGAGAAAGTCATTTATGACTAGTTTTACTTAAAACGCGATACCAAAGGACATTTGAGAAGGTATCCGCCTAACTAGATACTGAAGGACATTTGAGAAGGTATCTATTGGTACTGAAGGACGTTTGAGAAGGTATCTGAGCAGAAGTACCCAAGGTATGGCGGTACTTAGTATGGCCACATGCACGTAGGTAGAGTCAGAGATTGGCAAAAGAGTTCTCTCTTGACTTGTAGTTGGTGTTAGGATTGTTTTTACCCATAGTAGGGTTATCCTCAACTAAGAAATAGTTTTACTGTTTTATGATTAAAACAGCTTTATATGTTCTATGCTTGGAAAATGTTTATACTACAGTACAAGTACTGTAGGAGCTTATATTTCAGTTAAAACTCTTTATTGAGATTTTGTATGAGAATCAATTATCTTTCTTAAGTCACTCACTGGGTGCAAGCTCACCCCATTTTCAAATGTTTTCTTCCCCCCCCCACATGTAACAGTCAAATCCTCGAAGATAGCTCTGCATCTGCTCTGCCACTAAAGGATAAAGAGATTTGTAACCCATCTGTTAGGTGGTTACTGTTATTATTGTACACATATTACTGTGGTTCATATAGGGACTAGGGTTCGTGGGCTTTGGGACTTGTAAATCTAATGTTGTAATGACTCTAAATATGTCATGTTTCTAAATTAATAAATTATGGGCTTGAAGGCATTCCGCTATACTTAAGTCATATTTGGGTATCAGAGTTATTTCGCAAGAGTTATTAGGCAGTAAGTATCAACCACAGGGTTGATAACTACTGCAATCACGCCCTTTCTTAGGCTAAGAGGGTGGTCTGAGGCGGGCTGTGATAGGTTCAGCTGGGGGTTGTTGTTAAATGATGGACCGGTTAGGTTCAATGGGGAGTGGTTTGGTTCTGTTGGATCCGGTTTCAATTTGAAAGGGGAAAATTCGTGGGCGGCCTTTTTTGGGGCCAATTTGAGGGAAAATTTAGAGTTTACCGCCCCCCCTCCCGATTGAAAATGATAAAGTGATAGTTTAGCCTTGTAAGGAGGTTCTTGATGCGAGTGTTTGTTTATGGGAGAAATCTTTGGTGGGTCAGTATGTGGATGCAAAAGTCCCGTATTCTGTTATTTGTTGCCTTATTCAGAGAAATTAGGGACACGTAGAAATGCCAACTATTACCTTGATGGAGAACGGATTGATTATCTTTAAATTTCAAAAGGCAGAGTAACAGGATTGGGTGCTGGAGAATGGTCAGTGACACTTCGGTGTCAAGCTCATCTTGTTACGATAGTGGTTACCAGGTATTATTTTTGAAACCTTGGTTTTTTATTCTGTTCCTATCTGGATTAAACTGGAGTGTGTTCTCTTGGAGTCGTGGACAGATAGGGGTTTAGCAGTGTTGGCTAGTGCCGTAGGTAAGCTTGTTTCTTTTGATGTTGTAACTAAAGAGCGACATCGGTTATCGTATGCGAGAGTTTGTGTTCAGGTGGATGGTGATTCATTATTGCCCCCTTCAGTCATTGTTAGAATCCGGGGTTAGGAGTTTATCATTCCAGTAGTGTATGAGTGGAAGCCTCGTAAGTGTACTTGCTATGGCTCTTTTGGGCATACTAGGGCTATGTGTGAGAAACAAGGTGTGGCAAAGGGTCAGGATTTGAGTATTGTGGTGGTTAATGAGGGGTGTTTGGGGGAGAAGAGTGGCCTTGAGAGTATAAGGAAGGGTCAAGTGTTGAGTATTGGTGGGAGGGGAGTTAGCTCAGTGGTTGGGAATAGGAGTGTAGGATGTGATGATGAGTTTACTAGGGTTAGCCGTCATCGGCGTGATAGAGAAGGTGTAGAACATAGGGGTGGCAGTGGGTCACCAGGATCGGCGCCCTTGAGGAGTAGAGTAGTTTATGGCTCTCTTGGGATTACGGGGTTTGTTAAGCATGTTGATGATCGTAATCACTTTAAGTATTGAGTAATGAGGGTGGAGACTTGTTGGCACTGGCATTAGTGCAGTCTAATCCTGATCCGTTGTCTATTTTGGATGGGATGTTTGGGAGTTCGGGCAAAAGCCTAGTGGGAGGTGGTAGGTGTGATTTCTTGCAAGTTTCATGATCTGGTGTTCCTGGAATGTTAGGGGATTGAATGACCCAGTCAAGTGTAGGGTGGTGGCGAATTTTCTGTCCTCCTCCTCTGTTACTTTCTGCTATTTGCTTGAGACGAGGGTTCGTCACGAAAACTTTGGTATGGTGGTGGGTAGGTTTGGTGATGCTTGGAGTTGTGTGAGTAGCTATAGTGTGAGGGGAGTTGGGAGGATCTGGGTGATGTGATGACATGCAGAAATGCATGCCATCTTAGTCCTTTTACTTAGAATTATGAAGGTTGTTAGGTAGAATATGCAACAATCATGTTAGGAATTCACGAGAAAAAGAGTTTGCGTCGATCAGCATGATGAATCTCAGCTAACCCGTTACTTTGCGTCAATTATGTGTTCAATATTCTATTTTTGTAGCCAATGCAGGAAATGAACGCAAATGCGGAAACCAAACCACCGCATAGACGACCGCATGTGGAGAAACTCTCCATCGCAAGGCAAACGCATTAGATCAACGCATGGGTGTTATGGTGATCAGCTGCATGCGTCCATCGCATGGGGACTGCGCTCGTCAGGCGATTGCGGTCATCATGTAAAGTTGCGGTATTAAGCGAATGCGGCCATTGAATGATTGCGGCTACGCGAAAACGCAAACTAATGGGATCAACGCAAGGTAGGTGAAATGAACGCATCAACGCATCTACCTCAAGAAAATCCAAAAGATGATGTTGACATTTCACCTACCACGCCGTTAGTGGCAGAGGTTCATAAAAGGACTAACGCGCTAAATGTCAGACTTACAGCAGTCCAATTAATGCTGTCGGCGACCCAAGGTCTATCAATAGAAGCCGATGAGCAGAAATTCAAGTAATCCAAGGTTTTCGCCTGAGGTTCGCCTAGGGCGGATCCTTGTGATCCAGAAAAAATGCGTGGGAAGACGCTGAGAGTTCTTCACCTCCTTCATCCATTCCGAGTGACGACTGGAGCCTTCGACCGAAGCTAGATCTCAAGAGAGTCAGCTCCTTCGCCCATCCATGGCACCATCGGTAGCCTTGACGCACATCTGTTGGGAGCAAATCTTTTCTTCCAGCCGATCATTTCCTTTTCCTTTCTTTTCTCATATTGTATTGTATGACATTTTGGAATTAAGGAATTAATACAACTTGTTTTCAATGCACTTCTCTGTTTCCTTCAACTCCATCTCCACCTTCTTTGTTTAGCATCTTTACTTTCATTGCAACACTTAGTGGGAGTGCTTGGGTATTGCATACTTAGTCATGTGGATTAGGAATATGAAGCATGTAGCAATCCACCGAGAGGTGTGCGTTGCGCGAGTGTATGAGTAATCTTATTTTGTGAAGCTGCTGCAACGCCTGTCTATAGGCTAACGCATTGCTTGTCTATGAGTAAAGTCAACAACAATCAACTGCCCGGAAGAGTAAGTGGTTGGACGCATTAAGCAATGTATGCGTTGTTCACTAGGGATAGTAACAACCTTGCGTCAACCAAATTGTCTTGTAGTATGTATGCTTCATTCGTCCATTAGGGATACTTGGGAGGGTAGTCTAAGGACAGGATCTAGGCTTGGAAGGTCAGGTCAGAATCTAGGCTTGGGAGAGTCAGATTATAACGCATAATACAAGAGATAAGAGCTTAGGAATAAGCACTTTTGCTATTAACCCATTGCATGCATCCTAGAGATAGGATATGATTGTATGCAGACACCTTGCCTTTATGCATTTTGCATCATCGCATGGGACAAGAGTAGAGACTTAGGAATAAGCTCTATGGACACTTTGCATTCAACACATGCGTCCTAGACTTAGGAGCACCACATTTGCATTGGTAAATGATTTGCTGTGCATGAGTGTAGCACGATCGCATTGGCTTGCGTTGACTAGGGTTGCCCTTGCGGTCACTCTTAAGGGTTGCAATGAAAACATCTCCGCATTTTATCTATTTTCCCATATATTTATTTCATGTCAAGATTTGTCGCATCTCTACCTTTCATGCATATTCTCATTACGTTGTTTGTTAGATAGGAGTAGGAGTAGTATTAACTTAGCGACATCCCCTCCATTATTTTATTTATACCGCCGCATGCACATCACCGCAAACATATAGTTACAAGTCCCTGTGTTCGACCTCGGATTACCCGAGAAACTTGCGTTGGAATTATACTTGGTTCCAGTGCAAGAAAACTTGTGGCAGGATGCATGGTCATCGTATACATTGATTAACATAATATCATTCCAATGCATGACCATCGATGCATGACTATCAACGCATATCTTAGGAACATGCATCGCATACCGCGTCCACGGGATTTTGGTTGTCAAGTAAAATTGACTTCCAATTTTCCGCCATCATGATATGGCGGAAGAGTGTCTATGATTTTATTATGGATTTCAGTGGGGATCAATTCATTTCTGGAACATTGGTGGATATTGTATCTAGTGCTAGGGTACATATTGGTGTTGTGTATACCTCTAATCATGTGAGTGATAGGGCGGAACTTGTGAACCCAGTTGATTGATGTACGTGCCTCGTGGCAGCTTCCTGGAGTTGTTATGGGTGATTTTAATGCTATTCGTAGTAGTTTGGAGGACCTTGGTGGTTGCCCTAGCTTGAAGGAGATGGAGGAGTTTGAATGGGCATTGTTGGAGGCAGATCTGGTTGAGATAGGTGTGATAGGTAACTAGTTTACTTAGACTAGTAAAGTTCAGGGGAATGGTATCTTGCGCCGGTTGGATTGCTGCTTGACTAATGAGGCGTGGAAGGTGGCTTTTTCGCATTCAGAGGTTAGGGTTGGGCAGTGGGGGATTACTGATCATAGCCCTCTTCTGGTTTCTACAGGGAAGATGAGGAGTAGGCCTGTCTCTTATACACATCTAGATGTGTATAAGAGAGGTGTTCTGGTCAATGGCTAGATTGGAGGAGGCGTCGCTCCGGTAGAAGGCTAGGGTGAGGTGGCTGGAGTTAGGTGATTTGAACACAACATTTTTTCATCGCTGTGTTTGTTCTCACCGCAGTTGCAATGGTTTATTCTCAATTGTGGATGCTGGGGGGGACTCGCTAGACGGTGCATGACCTGTCTCTTATACACATCTAGATGTGTATAAGAGACAGGGGGGGGACTCGCTAGACGGTGCATGACAGGGTGTCGGGGGTGGCAGTGGATTTCTTTCATGGTAGTCTGGGGTCTCAGCGTGTAGGGTATAGGAATCTTACTGCCCGGATTGGGGATATTGTGCAGTTCAGCTGGTCCGCGGAGGGGGTGGAGGGGGTGGAGGCACTTGGTCGGCCAGTGAGTCAAGATGAGATTCAGAAGGCTTTATTCTCGTTGAAGTCTGGGAAGGCTCCTAGGCTTGATGGGTTTTCGGTGGATTTTTACAGAGCTGCTTGGAGTGTGGTTGGGGATGATTTCTGTGATGCTGTTTTGAATTTTTTTTTAGTCTTGTTATTTGCCAAGTGGAGTTAACTCTACTGGTATTACTCTTATCCCAAAGAGGCGGGGAGCTGAATGTATGGAGGAATTTCGTCCTATTTCTTGTTGCAATATTGTGTATAAGTATATTTTGAGGGTCTTAGCTGAGAGATTTCGGTTATGGTTGCCTTATTTCATTAGTGGTCACCAGTCTACGTTTGTTCTTGGTAGGTCGATTTTTGATAACATTTTATTGTGTCAGGAGCTTGTGAGGGGCTATAAGGTGGGCAGAAGGAAGCCGTGTTGTGTGTTGAAGGTTGATCTTTAGAAGGTATATGATTCGGTCAATTGGGATTTTCTGTTTGGTGTGTTGCTTGGTATAGGTACGCCCCTTCAGTTTGTTAGTTGGGTAAGGGCTTGTGTTATTTCGCTTACATTCTTTGTGATGATTAATGGTTCCCTTGAGGAGTTTTTCCCTGATAGGAAGGGGTTGAGGCAGGGGGATCCGTTGTCTCCTTTTTTTGTTTGTGATGGTGATGGAGGTCCTGTCCAGATTGTTGAATAAGCCTTCTGTGTGTTTTAGGTTCCATGATCGGTGTGAGCGTGTGGGCTTGACTCATATGGTTTTTGCAGATGGTTTGATGATTTTTTGTGTAGCTGAGAGGGGTTCTTTGGAGTTTGTGAGGCAGGTTCTACCAAAATTTGCAGAGATGTCTGGGTTAGTTGTGAATGTTGGGAAGAGTTCCATGTTTGTTACGAGTGTGCAGTCTGGTGAGGTGGAGGAGCTTGCTGCTTTTATGGGTTTCTCTCTTGGTTCACTGCCTGTTTGGTATCTAGGGTTACCTTTATTGACTGGTCGGTTGAGGGCTGTGGATTTTACACCTTTGATACAAAGAATTACAGCTCGTATTAGAAGCTGGGCGGCTTGGTCCCTCTCTTTTGTTGGGAGGTTGCAGCTTCAGTCCTTTCAGGTGTTTTGGTCTACCATCTTCGTATTGCCTGCGTGTGTAACTCATGAGGTTGATCGTCTGTTGCATAGTTATTTATGGAAGGGCAATGCAGAGAGTCGGGGTGGTGCGCGGGTGGTGTGAGATGAGGTGTGCTTGCCAAAGGGTTGGGGGAGTTGGGTGTGAAACATGTGGCTTCATGGAATCAAGCTGCTATTATGAAGCTACTCTCGCTTCTTTTAATTAAATCAAGCTTATTATGGGTGGCGTGGGTGGAGGCTTATGTTTTGCATGAGCAGTTTTTGTGGGTTGTTGGATGTGAGGTTGGGAGGTCTTGGTGCTTGAGGGCGATCTCACATTGTAGGGATAGATTCAAGCATCTGGTTCGTTTGATGGTGGGTGATGAAAGGTCATGTTTTATTTGGTGGGATCCTTGGTTGCTAGGGGGGGGGGGGGATTATGGATTCATATGGGTCTACGGTGGTCTATGATACAAAGAGTAGTATGGAGGCACGGTTGTCCGAGTTTATGGATGGTGAGGGAGGTTGGAGGTGGCTTACAATGTCGTGGGAGTTGCTTGAGATTTGGGGTCTTATTCAGGCAGTGGGGCCTAGGGCGAGGGGGGAGGATTATTGGGTTTGGGTGCCCGGTGCTAGTGGTTGGTTTTCTATCGCTAGTGCATGGGAGAGTTTGCACCCTCATCGTCCTAGGGTGTCTTGGGCAGGTCTTTTGTGGTCTAGGAGTGGTATTTCGTGTCACTCCTTCTGTGCATGGTTAGCTATGAGGGACAGGTTGGGTACACAGGATTGGTTGAGGAGTTGGGGTGTGTTGTCAGAGGGGAGGGGGTGTCTTCTGTGTGGAGTCACGGGATCATCTATTTTTTGAGTGTGGATTTGGGAGAGAGGTGTGGTCAAGTGTGTTGTGTCGATTAGGTTCGTCTCATCGGGTGGCAGATTGGGATGTTGAGTTGACTTGGGTGTGCCGAGTGGGGTCGGGTAAGAGGGTGCGTAGTAAGCTGTTCCGTGTCTTCTGGTGTGCTTCCATCTACTACATTTGGTAGGAGCGTAATCGGCAGCTTCATAGGGGTAATTCGAGGACGGCGTCTGCTCTGTTTCACCTTATGGTCTCTACTGTTCGTGCTCGTGCTGCTTCTTGGCGGGTTGATCTTCTTGGTCTTATCTAGTGTGTTTACAAATGTTTTCCTCTTTTTGTACTTGTCGTTGTTCTTTGTTTTGCTGTTGGCCCTAGGTTGTGGGGTTTTGTTTCCTTTTCTTTGTTTTTCTCCTAGGTGGATGGTGTTGTTTGCATTTCTTTTGGCTTTGTTTTGGTAGAGTCCCATCTTTGCTTGTGCTTTGTTGCTATGATGCCTTGATCCCGAGCTGTGGTATCCCCCCTGTTGTATATTAATATCACCTATTCTAAAAAAAAATAATTACATCACATATAATTAATTTTCTCAATTAATTTGAACAATTCAAATTAACCCAAAATTGATTCTCAATAATCCTTATTAAGCTACAGAGGGGGACCTTATGGATCTATCGATTGAAGCTCCAATGGTACTTCAATAATTAATTAAACTCCTTTAATTAAATTATTCAACATCCATTAACTGCCGGCCACTCCACTAAAGGCTGATAGCTGCACTCTTCGCACTACAGGTATATTTTTGTGTCCATTGGATATAACCAGTCAACGGTGTGATGACCTTTCCCAAAATGCTCGTAAGTACAACTGGGTCAAAATTATCGTTTTGCCCCTGAAGTTACATCTAACTCTTTAAGTATCATTGATCTCTCTAATGAACAATAAGTCATAGTCCCACTATGACCAAACTCCTCTCGGGCCAAGAGAGGGTGTAGTGCCACAGAGAAATCATCTACACCTCGACATCTGGGGTAAAGGAAGTCTGAAATTCCGTTTGTTGTATACTGCACTGTACCTAGCTCCTCAAATCAGACAAAAATCCCCAAAATGGTAAGGCTCTATTGAGTCGGGGATCTGGCCACTCTCATCCATACAAATCAAAGGACCGCCTTCATAGGCAGAAGTTCACAACTCACTCAGGATTTAGGTTATGTCACCTATGGTCATGCTGGTGAAATGTAAGTCTTCATTATTAACGATGTTATAAAATGAGACTAGTCATTTCGTGGTTTGGTCTTATACAAACTCCTTTGTGTAGAATACGTCCGCTCACATATCTCCATATGAATGATTAGGATAAGATCATTTGTAGTGCTTTACAACAATTGTAACATCTACAAAATGAGCCGTATTCATAGTGTCACGAAGATAAGGCACCCAACCTTATCCATCTACTACAGACCATTTAGGTTATCACTTAAGCATGATCCACCTATATGTCTCTACATACATGTTTAAGCTGTAGAAGTTAACCTTAGATGTTAGTTTATTAGTTTGTGGGTTAATGCTACTAAATGTCAAATAAAACATCTCATATTTTATTAAATAAATAAATTGTCTGTACATTATAATTACGAATTACAGAACCCAAGAGATTTTGATGTCATTACCTTTACAAAGTACAGGACCCACGAGATTATAACATCAACCCCAACAATCTCCCACTTGTCCTAAAGCTAGTGGAGTGTACAAAATAGTAAACTAGGGCATAATACGCGCATAGTAAAAAAATCTCCCATTTTCCTTAGACTAGATGTGGCCTATGCCATAGACCCATACTCTGCAGGTGACCTTCAAACACTTTAGCCGTGAGGGCCTTTGTAAATGAATTAGCAACATTATACTTCGAAGCTATCTGCGATGCACAATCTCTCGGATGAGATGATACTTCCTCTCTATGTGCTTCTCGCGCTTGTGACTCCTAGGCTCTTGAGAATTAGCCACAACGCCACTATTATCATAATAAAGGGTGATGGGCTTAGACATTTCTAGAACTACTTCCTGATCCGTCAAGAATTTTCTGAGCCACACAGCTTCCTTAGAACCTTCACAAGCCGTTATGTACTCAGCCTCCATAGTGGAGTCATCAATGCATCCCTATTTGGTGCTCCTCTAGATTACTGCCCCTCCAACACTGATTCTGATGTGGATTTCCTAAAATTCTTATTAGTCTGAAAATCAGAGTTCGTATATCTTGTAAGGATAAGATCCTTAGAACCATACACGAGCATGTAGTCCCTCATTCTTCGTAGATACTTGAGGATGTTCTTAACGGTGGTCCAGTGATCAAATCCTGGATTAGACTGATATCTACTGACTATCCCCACCGCATAGAAAATTTCAGATCTAGTACATAACATCACATACATCAAGCTTCCAACAGCCGATGCATAGGGGATCCATCTCATTTCCTCAAATTCTTGGGGTGTTTTAGGATACTATTCCTTAGATAAAATAACTCCATGTCTGAAAGGGATTAAACCCCTTTTGGAGTTGTGCATTGAAAACTTGACGAGCATCTTGTCAATATATGATGCTTGAGACAGGGCTAACAGTTTGTTCTTTTGATCCCTAAAGATCTGAATGCCCAGAACAAATTGTACCTCTCCAAAATCATTCATTTGGAATTGGGTCGCTAGCCAACTTTTAATTTCAGTTAGCAGACCTACAATAGTCCCAATGAATATGATATCGTCTACATACAGTACTAGAAAGCTATTGAACTGTTGACAATTTTCTTGTCAACACAAGGTTCATCAACATTCTGATCAAAACCATAAGATTTGATTGCAGTATCAAATCTTATATTCCATGATTGAAAAGCTTGTTTCAATCCATAAATGGATCGATTAAGCTTACAAATCTTTTTCTCTTGACCTTGGGTTATGAATCCCTCAAGCTGCTCCATATAAATACCCTCAAGATTTCCATTCAGAAAGATAGTCTTAATGTCCATTTGCCAAATCTCATAGTCATAATATGAATCAATGGATAGGAGGATCCGGATAGACTTCAACATGATAACAGGTGAGAAAGACTCCTTATAGTCAACTCCCTCAACTTGGGTATTACCCTTTGCCACAAGTCTAGCCTTGAAGGTTTGTACCTTCCCATCAGCATCCCGTTTTCTCTTGTAGATTCATTTGCAACCTATAGGTTTTACCCCTTCAGGTTGATCTACAAGATCCCAAATTGAATTGAAGTACATAGATTCCATTTCAAGATTCATAGCTTTGATCCACTCATCTTTGTCAACATCCTCCATTTCCTTCTTGTAAAACAATGGATCCTTAATATCTCTGTCAACTATGATAGATAGGGTTTCTGTTAAACCTATATAATGAACAGATGAGTTTGCAATCCTTCCACTATGTCGAGGCTCCCTCAACACTTGAGGTGGATTTAACTTACTAGAGGATCCAACTTCAACAACTTTTGTTGAGGTATAGGGTTCTTCAACAACTCTTGTTGAAGATTTAGTAGTTTTGTTGGAAAGTTCACTCAACACAATCTTATTATGGGGTTTATGCTCCCTTATGTGGCCATCTTCTAAAAAGGTAGCGTTTGTCGACACAAACACCTTATTATCCTTAGGATCGTAGAAGAAACCGCCTCTCATTCCTTTGGGGTAACCTAAAAATCGGCACAATTTTGAATAAGGTTCAATTTCTTAGGATTTGCCTCAACCACATGTGTTGGGCAAACCTAGATCCTGAAATGGCATAAACTACATTTACGACCATTCCATAATTCCAAAGGTGTTCAAGTAACACTTTTGGACGAAATGCAATTCAAAACGTAAGCTGCAGTTTGTTCAATATAACCCAAAAACAAGTCGGTAAGGAAGCATAACTCATCATAGACCGAACCATGTCCAACAGGGTTCGATTTCTCCTTTTTGATACACCATTCTGCTGAGGTGTATTAGGTGCTGAGAGTTGGGATACAATTCCATGTTCTATCAAATAGTCTTGGAATTTTAGATCAGATCGAAATGTTTTAATGGTTTTATTTAATGTGTTTTCAACTTCAGCCTTGTACTTCTTGAACATTTCAAAGGTTTCAAACTTATGTTGCATTAAATAAATATACCTATACCTAGAATAATCATCATTAAATTTGATAAAATATTCAAACTCTCCTCTTGTTTTAACATTCATCGGACCACATAGGTCTGAATGTACAAGTTTTAAGGGTTCTTTGGCCCTGTGATCTTTTCCAGTAAAAGTTCTTTTAGTCATTTTACCTTCAAGGCATGACTCACACAGAGGTTAATAATTTTCTTCTCACTTACTTAAAAGTCCATTCTTGATCAGTCTATCAATCCTATTGAGACTTATATGTCCTAATCTTAGGTGCCAAAGATTAGGATTTTCTTTAGGAGAGATTTTAAGTCCTTTAATTTGAGTTATCACGGTTTTAACATTTTAATGTTCAGAACTGCTTTAGTTGCTAACGGTATTAGGTCATATAAATTATCTTCTAGCTTAGCAGAACAAAGTTTTATACCATTCTTAGAAATAAATGTTTTATTCATAGAAAAATGTACAAAATATTTTTGTTCAATTAAATACTTTACAAAAATTAAGTTCCTCTTTAAATCAGGAACAACAAAAAGATTTTTTCTAATAAAATATATCTATTATGTAAAGTAAGTCGGAGTCCTCTCACTACCACAACTAAGACGATGTGCTCAGTTACAACACGAATCGTCATCTCCCCAGCCTCCAGTTGCCGTCAGGAACTAATTCCCTAAAATAAAGAACAAACATGGTTAGTGGCACTTGAATCTATTATCCAGGCTGAATCATCATTCTCCACTAAACAAGTTTCCAAAACAAGTAAATCACATTTACCTTGCTTGGCCTTCTTCTTTTCTGCCAAGTATTTAAGACAATTCCTCTTCCAATGTCCCTCTTGGTTGCAATAGAAACCGATTCCTTTTGCAACCTTGGTTTTCTTGCCCTTCTGGGCAGCGACTGGTGGGTTAGCTTTCCCATTTCCACCTTTCTTCTTCTTCAACTTTTTGGTGCCCGAAAAAGAAGGCACAAACTTAATTCCAAAGGTCGAACCTCCGTAAAACTTCTTAGAGGATGAAACAACATTTTCCTCACTCTTTTGTTCTTTGGATTTCATCAAGGATTGGAATGTTTATAGCTCGTCGATCAAGGTGGTCAAATTATAGTCAATCCTATTCATAACAGCATTGCTACGAAACTGTAGGAAACTTTCAGGTAAAGATTCTAGTATGAAGCTAACTTGACTGGCTTCATCGATGACAGACCCATTCATCTCCATCACGTTGAAGTGGACCATCATGTTGAGAACATGTTCTCTAACAGATGCCTTTTCTTGCATACGGGCATTGAAGATGTTTTTCAAAGCGTCAAATCTGAGTTGTGCAGACAATTGTCCGAACATCCCCTGTAGGGACTCCATGATCTCACGAGCAATGATCATGGAGTCATGCTTCTTGGCCAAGACTTCAAAAAGGTTTGCCAAGATATACGCTCGAGCCTTCTCATTTACCCGTATCCAACGTTCATATCCTCCCGAACGTTTTAAGGAGTTTTTTTAGCAGAAACAAGATGACAATCCTCCATTAGGACAAATCTCAGGTCATCAATGATCAATATTGTGTTAATTGTGTTTTCCATGTAGTGCAATTTTCGCCGGTAAGTTTGTCGGCAGAGAGTAAGTTTAGTGTTGCGGAAGTCATAATGAATTTGCTGAAACATACAATTTAATTAAATTAGTATTCAAGCATTATCCATTTGAAAACCAATCAAATTTAGCAAAATAATATAATGCACCCTATGTGACATCTATTTTGCAATGTTGTTTCAATGATGCAGAGTAAAAGCCATCATAGGGTGATTAGGTACCCTTTCATTGAAATAAGATCATCTCAAGAAATATACAGAACAACCCTTACCGTAAATATTAGTCACCATTGTTCAGTCCAAAAATTGTTAAACTCCTTAACATTTTCTTGTAAGTGTAACCCCTTATTTTAGATTCTATAGTTCTGCCTAAATGAGCCAACCATACCAATTGGGGTAAAAACTAAAGTAATCCTATCCATTTCTGGAGTTTGAGTAAAGAGTCATGCAAATGTCATCCGTAGGGAGACACAAGCATGTTGGGAATGTCCTAGAACTCGCAGTTAATAAATTTTGTGTTAAACATTCTATTTATCAATAAAATATTGTTGAGTATCTTATTCAATAAAGCTGTTGATTTTTCTTTCTATCATGAAAATCTAATAAACATATCCATGGCTATAGTATGAATGCTTTAACTTTATGTGGTGACATAAACAGGATCAAGTTAATAGTATATAACCTAAATGGTCTATAAGTATATGGATGAAATTGGGTATTTCATCCTGGTAACACTATTAGATGCGACCTATTTTGTATAGGTAATACAAATGATGTGATCCACAGATCATTCATGTAGAGACATGTGAGTGGAGACATCCTATGCAATGAGTTTTCATATAGACCGTGGGATGTGTTGACACACATCTCGCTCCCACTTACTGTAAACACTTTCTCCATTCACATTGATATTGACCTATACAAATGATGACGGAAAATTAGTTATCAATTACTTGACGACTAAAATTACGTGAACGCAATATGCGATGCATGTTCTAAATGTATGCGTTGATTATCATGCGTCGTTGGTCATGCGTTGGAGTGAACTATGCGTTAACGAATGTATGCGATGACCATGCGTTCCTGTCACAAGTTTTCTTGCGCTCACGCCAAGTATAACGCGAACGCAAGTTTCTTGGGTGATCCGAGGTCGAACTTAAGGACTTGTAACTAAATGCTATGCGGTAATGTGTATGTGGTGGTTGAATAAAGAATGATGGAGGGGTTTCTATACCAACACTATTCCTACTCCTAAGTAACAGACAAAGCAATGAGAATATGAATGAGAGGTAGAGACACGACAACCGTTGACGCGTAGTAAATGCATGGAAAATAGATAAAATGTGAGGATATCTTCATCGCAACCCTAAGCTTGACCGCAAGGGCAACCCCAGCCAACGCAAGCTATGCGATCATGCTTACACACACTTGAGCTAATTCTAGGATGTATGCGATGTATATGCGATAGTGCCGAGAAGCCTATGCCTAAACCTCCATAACCCGCTCACGTGCTCTCGCCGCATGAGTGTGATGGCCGCATACCACCACCATATCCTACTTCCTGGACACATGTAATATCCTCTCCGTAGGGTGCATACGCTGTGTGATAGAAAATAGAGTTTATTCCTAAGTTCCCCATTCTTGCTTATGCATTCCAATCCGCTCTCTCGAGTCTTAGATTTGAATTTTAGACTACTCTTCCAAGTATGCCTAAATGATGAATGATGCACTCATAAGACAAGGTAATCGCATAAACCTGGCTGACGCAAGATTATTCCTATCTCTAGTGAACACTGGCTTACATTGCTTCATGCGACCAACCACTTGCCCTCACGGGCAGTTGGTTGTTGCTGACTTTACTCATAAACAAGCATTGCGTCCACCTATAGATAGGCGTTGCTACAGATTCACACTAAGTAAATAAGGTTTTCTCACACACTCACGCAACGCATACCTCTTGGTGGTTTGCTACATGCTTCATATCTCTAATCCACATGACTAAGTATGCGATACTCTAGCAATCTCACTAAATGATGCAATGAAAGTTAAGGATGCCAAGTAGAGAAGATGGAGATGGAATCGAAGGAAACACATAAATGCATTGAACACATAATGTATTAATTCCTTAATCCCAAAATGTAATACAATACAATATAAGAAAAGAAGAGAGAAAATGAAATGACCAGCTGGAAGCAATGTCTTGCTTCCAGCAGATGTGTGTCTAGGCTGCCAGTGGTGCCATGGAAGGGTGGTAGAGCTGGCTCTCCCGAGATCTAGCTCCGATCGAAGGCTCCGGTCGTCACTCGAAATGGATGAGGGAGATGAAGAACTCTTAAGCCTTCTTCTCATGCATTAGTCTGGATCGTAGGGATAACCTTGGATGATCTGAAATTCTGCTCATCGACTTCTATTTATAGAGCTTGAATCGCCGATAACAATGGACTGGTCTGATTTTGACATTCATGGAGCGTTAGTCCTTTTCTGAATCTCTGCTATTAACGGCATGGTAGGTGAAATGTCAACATCATCTTTTGATTTTCCCAAGAGATGCGTTGATGCGTTCATTCCACCAACCTTGCGTTGATCCCTCTATTATGCGTTATCGTGTAGCCGCAATCGTGCAGTGACCGCATTCGCTTAATACCGCAACTTCTACCTGATGACCGCAATCACTTAACAATCGCAACTCCTATACGATGGACACATGCGGCTGATCACCGCAACACCCATGCGTTGATCGAATGCGTTCGCCTTTGCGATAGAGAGTTTCTCCGCTTGCGGTTATCTATGCGGTAGTCCGGCTTCTGCGTTTACGTCCACTTCCTGCGTTAGCTACAAAAATAGACAATTGAATGCATAATAACACATAATAATGGGTTAGCCGAGATTCTCAATGCTGAACAACGCAAGCTCATTTTTTCATGAATGCCTAACATAATTGCCGCATATTCTGCTTATCAGCCTTCATAATTATAAATAAAAGGCCTAAGCTGCATGTCATCAACAAACACCACCCGTAAAGAGACACAAACAAAGGTGTCTCGAGGTCGAGTATAGATTTCATGATGTGATCTTTGAGGCAAAAACGTGAAAAGGAAAAATGAAGTATCATATATCCCATTTTCCTCCCATTGAGTGTTTTATCTAGGGTTAATTTAAAGAAAAATACAGTAACACTTACTTTGGATAGTTAAACAACTTTGATTATTGTTCATTAAACACTTTAATAAACCTTAATCAACAATTGCATGCTTGTAGCAAATCTCTCTAATTCACCTTTTCAGGTCAGTTCCCAGGTAGGGGTATTTTGTTTTCATCAGCTTAAATACCCCAACCTAGATAGAACTAGCCGTCAACAAAAGGTCCTTTATAGATACATTTGCTACAAATTTAATCTTTTAATTAAAACCAATTTAATCCTATTAAACTGGTTAAAAGATTAAACTTATTTCTAATCTCATTAGAAATGTGATCTTAGGTCTATGTGAATCATGTTTTAAAACTATTTTAAAAAATGATTTTAACCTAGGGTTTGCATGCAATTCTAAATTATTGACTTTAATTTCTAAGTTCATTTAGTTATAACTTTTATAAAATAAATGGAATAAATTAAAACCAATTATTGCATGCTAAAGCATACTTAAGTAAATTATAACAATTATAAATAACCTAAAGTAGTGACATGCTATATGCAATTTCATTTCATTACTTAACATACATAACACTTATATATTAAAGTAATGTCATCCGTACATTTAAAATATATATTATAACACTTATAATATAAATTATGCATGACTATGTTATTAATGCATGCAAACATATATTATAACATTTATATTATATGATGCATGAGCATGCTATAAAATTAAATCATGCAACTATATATTATAACATTTTATAATATAAATGATGCATGAATAATGCATAGCCTATGGTGAAATTTTACTATATGGCATATATTATGACATATAATTATATAAATTAAACCATACATTATATGCATATTTTAAACAATTATTGGACCGGGATTGGACTTCTAAACAATTAATTAAATTAATATAACACTTATATTAATTTAATTAATTAAAAATAGCTAACTATTGCAAATTAATAGCTTAACCGATTCAAAACAAGCGAATCAGACCTTGAACTGCACGAACCAGACCACCCAACACCCGAACCACCCTCGAACCACTCGAACCAAGTGCACCAAATGCAAACTAGCTGAGCCACGAACCGAATCGTGTGTGAACTGGTCTATTCTTTCCATCTCAGAGTGTTGCAACGCTGTGACCTAGCGTTGCAATGCTACGGAAAGAACATTCCGTTCCGCCCCTTGCAGTGTCGTAACGCTACTGTACAGTGGCCACTATATAGTTGCGAATTCTTTTGATTTTCCTCTGATTTTGGCCTCATTTTTTAAGAAAAACACTAGAATAATCACGAGCAACTCAAGACATTCAAATTACAAACTCTATAGCTTTAATTATGCCCAAAACACCAAGCCCATACAAATCAAAATTTGTAAAAACAAAGTAGTAAAACTAAAATCCAATCTTGAAACATCCAAAAATTGCAACACATTCAACATCCATTCATCATATGAAAAATATACAGAATACAACCCACCAATTCTATAAAATAAATTCTGGAACAATAAAATTTGGGACCAAAAGCTGGCTCTCATACCAATTGAAGGAATGGTGAAGTTCCATTGCGGAAGTGGGGATCATTCCAAATTTTTTATTTTCACAGAATATAAATTTACAGAACCAAAATATGCATTATTCACAGAAATTACAACATGAAATAAAGAGGAAAAAGAAATTAGGGTTTCAAGAAAGACTTACCCTTGAAGAACTCATAACCTTCACGAAATCCCCTCTTCAGAAAATGATCAACCACGAACAATTACATTCACGAATACCCAAAGAAAACACCACGAAGTAGAGCCTTTTGTATTATCTGAGGGGATGAGAATCACAAGAGTTGTGGGCTCTGTGATTTTAGACTAGAGAGATAGATTGAGAGGAGAAGAGAAGATTTGGGAAAGTTTTTCAGAAAGATCTCTAAAAAAAAACTGAAAGAGCCTGTAACAATTCTTCTGTGAAAAAGATGAATTAGATCTCCAAAAATCATCCCACTTTTCACAATTCACCAAGAGAGAAATAAGGGGAGGGAAGTTATTTCCCTCCCTTTAAATTTAAATTTAAATTAATTTTAATTAAAATAAATATATATTATATATATAAAATAACTAACTTATTATATATATATATATAACTATATGTGATATCATATATAACACATAACCTATAGTTTTATATTGTATAAAATACAATATAAGTTATAGTTTTAATTCTCTCATTAATATATAGTATTTAATATAAATCCCATTTATACTAAATTTGATTATATGAATCAATTTCACGTAATTAACATTTGAATCACATTCAAATATTTATTTCCTCTCAAATAAACTTTATATTATAATGTATCAAATACAATTCATTAATTATATACATATAATTAATTCCCTCAGTTAAATTAAACAATTCAAATTAATCCAAAATTGACTCTCAATAATTCCTGTTGAGCTACACATAGGACCTTATGGACCTATAGATTGAAGCTCCAATGGTACAATTTAATTAATTATTCAACATCAATTAACCGCCGATTACTCCACTAAAGATTGATAGCTGCACTCTTAGCACTACAAGTATATTTCTGTGTCTATTGGATATAACTAGTCAACGGTACGATGATCCTTCATAAATTGCTTGTAAGTACAGCTGGACCAAAATTATCATTTTGCCCCTATAGTTACATCTAACTCCTTAAGTACCATTGATCCCTCTAATGAATAATAAGTCATAGTCCCACTATGACAAAACCTCTCCCAGGCCAAGAGAGGGTATGTTGCCACATTGTTCAAGCCCTGGAATCAACCTTTAAGGGAGCAATTTATCTACTTACCTCGACATTAGGGAAGAAGTGGATTTCATCTTGTATAGCTGTGTTCTTAGCTCCTCAATCAAACAAATTCCCAAAATGGTAGGCTTATTGAGTCGGTGATCTGGCCACTCTCATCCATATAAATCAAAGGACCACCTTCATAGGCAGAAGTTCACAACTCACTCAGGATTCAGGTCATGTCACTTATAATCTGTTGGGGTTGATGCCCTAAAGTCTCGTGTCCTGTAGTTTGTAAACAGTTTGTAGGAGTGCTTGTGTTTTTAATATATGATATTTACTTCACATCTTATATTTTGCTCATTTACTTGTTTTATTTACTTTACCACAAACCAATAAACATAAAATCTCTGGTTATCTATATGTGACTCAAGAATGTATGTGGTGAATACAAGTGGATCATGTCTTGAGTGATAACCAAAATGGTTTGTAGTATATGGATATAGGAGGGAAACCTTATCCTAGTAATGCTATGGATGTGGCCTGCTTTGTGGAATGGTCACAAGTGTTGTGACTTGTCATAAATGGTCTGATCCTGATCATTCGTGTTGGAGACATGCGAGCGGGGGCGTCCTATACAAAGAGTTTGTATAAGACCTGACCACAAAGTGTGAACGTCTCATTATATAACACCGTTCATGACAAAGATTTCACTTCACTAGGATGACCATAGGTAACATGACCTCAATCCTGAGAGAGTTGGAAACTCCTGCCATTGAGGGGCGATCCTTTGATTTGTATGGGTGTGAGTGGCCAGGTTGCTGATTCAAACCTACCATTTTGGGGATTCGTCTGATTTGGGAGCTGGGAACTCAGCTACACAAGATGGAATTGACTCCTTCCCCGAGGCAGGGGTAAGTAGATAGATGGCTCCCTTAAGGGTTGATTCGGGGCTTGAACGATGTGGCATCACACACCTTTTTTTGGCTCGAGAGGTGTTCACACATAGTTGGACTATGTTGTATTGTTCATTAGAGGAATCAATGGTACTTAAGGAGTGAGATGTAACTATAGGGGCAAAATAATAATTTGGCCCAACTGTATTTATGAGCTTCTGTGAAGGGTCATCGTACTCATGATTGGTTATATCCGATGGACACAGAAATATATATGTGGTAAGAAGAGTTCAGCTGTTGGTCTTTAGTGGAATGCTTGGCAGTTAACGGATGGTGGATCTCGTAGCTAAAGAGTTTAGTCAACTATTCATGTACCGTTGGAGCTACGAGCCACAGGTCCATTAAGTTCCTTGGGTAGCCTGGATAAAGTCGAGAACCAGTATTTGGGTTAATTTGAAATGTTTAAATTGACAAAAGGAAGTTCGATTATATATGATATAATTGGACTGGTTAATTATATATGATATAATTGGCTAAATGTATGAGATACATTATTTTGGAGGAAATTAGATATAAATATGATTTATATCAAGTAGAGGAAAAAATACTATA
Source organism: Benincasa hispida (assembly GCF_009727055.1). Classification (NCBI taxonomy): domain Eukaryota; kingdom Viridiplantae; phylum Streptophyta; class Magnoliopsida; order Cucurbitales; family Cucurbitaceae; genus Benincasa; species Benincasa hispida. The sequence continues at coordinate 797,106 of NC_052356.1, read as the reverse complement.
GTAGATATGTGATATCAAACTATAGGATATAAATATAATATGATTATATTAATTAATTAATTAATTGATTAATTAAATGATAATTAATCCTAATTCCACGTCCGGACGTGGGTAAGTGGGCAACGTTGGTTATGGTAACCGATCGGTTAAAATGAAAAATGTTTTCATTTTTGAATAGTGCAATCGATAATCGGTCAGTCGCCCAAACGTCGATTTTTTTTAACATAGAAATGCTCGCAATGTAATGAACGCAATTCTCCAGGATCGCTGCCACCCTCAAACTTAGAGGTTGGCAGCGCTCTCACTACAAGGCTAAAAACAAAATCAACAGGAATGCGGTAACCAATGTTTGAGCGAATGTTTGCACAAAATAAAACTTAAGACTTTCAAAAATCGAAGAAGCTATTAAAAGTAGGGAGCCTCAAACTTAAAGGTTGGCAGCACTCTCACCGCAAAGCTAAAAACAAAATCAATAGGTACGCGGTAACCAATGTTTGAGCGAAGGTTTGCACAAAATAAAACTTAAGACTTTCAAAAATAGAAGAAGCTATTAAAAGTAAGGAGTGCCTTGCGATGCTTAGTTAGTGGATGCGGTGAATTATACGTACCCTCATAAATGCATCGCAAAGGAACACAATCAGACAAGGAGAATTTCAAAAGGATAATGCATAAAGGATAACAAGAAAGGATCTTAGGCAGAATAACACATGCGATCATGCGTTGGAATCCATGTGATCGAAGCCATGCGTTGAAGGATGAAGGGAATGCTTCCATTGTACTGCGTACCGAGGAGAATTATTTTTTGCACCTACAAGGAGCAAATGCACCATAACCAAGGAAGCAGCCGCATATCCAAAATAACAAGAAAAATAAACTAACTAGAAAAGCAAAGTAGGGATAGAGTAGAAGACGTCCCTGGAGAAATTGTAGTGTTGTCACTGCAAGGAGTCTCCCATGTAGGAGATTGCTCTCAACTGCTTTGGTCAAGAAGCTTACCCTAACCATTGGAACTTCCGGCAATTGTTGGGCGCATGCGACCGTCATGCACTTAGAACTACCTTTAGCTCATGCGACTGATTGTCCTTCTATCTTGGGGTCAACATTGGCTTTCGGCGCATCGCCTACACTTCAATATTGGTTGCAACCTGGTCGCACAAGCTGCAATACTCCCAAGATTAAAAGATTGCCTACAGAGACACAAAACTCAACAAACAATTAGCTGCCAAGTCCCCGACAACAGTGCCAAAAACTTGATGATTGAAATTAAGAGGGACGCAATATGTGATGTATGTCTTAAGGTATGCGTTGATACTCATGTGTCGGTGGTCATGCGTTGGAATGAAACTATGCGTTAACGAATGTATGCGATGACCATGCGTTCCCGTCACAAGTTTTCTTGTGCTCACGCCAAGTATAATGCGAATGCAAGTTTCTCGAGTGATCCGAGGTCGAACTCAGGGACTTGTAGCTAAATGCTTTGCAGTAATGTGTATACAACGGATGAATAAAAGAATGATGAGGGTTTTAAGCTACAACCTACTCCTACTCCTAACTAACAGACAAAGCAATGAGAATATGAATGAGAGGTAGAGATACGAACACTGTTGACGTGAAGTAAATGGATGGAAAATAGATAAAATGTGGGTATGTCTTCATCGCAACCCTTAAGAGTGACCGTAAGGGCAACCTTAGCCAACACAAGCTATAAGATCATGCTACACACACTCGTGCCTAAATCTAGGACGTATGCGATGTGTATGCGAAGTGTCGAGAGGCCTTATTCCTAAGTTTCTATTCCTGCTCATGTGCTCTTACACATAAACAAGATGACTGCATACCGCCACCGTATCCTACTTCTTGGACGCATGCAATATCCTCTCCGTAGGGTGCATACGTTGTGTAATCGAAAACGGAGCTTATTCCTAAGTTCCTCATTCTTGCTTATGCGTTCCCATCCACTCTCTCGAGTCTTAGATTTGGATTTTAGACTACTCTTCCAAGTATGCCTAAATGATGAATGATGCGCTCATAAGACAAGGTAATTGCATAAACCTGGCTAACGCAAGATTATTCCTATCTCTAGTGAACACTGGCTTACATTGCTTAATGCGACCAACCACTTGCCCTCCCAGGCAGTTGGTTGTTGCTGACTTTACTCATAGACAAGCGTTGCGTCTACCTATAGACAGGCGTTGCTACAGCTTCACACTAAGCAAATAAGGTTTTCTCACACACTCGCACAACGCATACCTTCCGCTGGTTTGCTACATGCTTCATATCTCTAATCCGCATGATTAAGTATGCGATACTCTAATAGCTGGAATCGAAGGAAACATAGAAATGCATTGAACACACAATGTATTGATGTCTTAATCCAAAATGTAATACAATACAATATAAGAAAAGAAGAGAAAATGAAAAGACCAGCTGGTGGTGCCATGGAAGGGCGGTGGAGCTGACTCTCTCGAGATCTAACTTCGGTGAAGGCTCCGGTCGTCACTCAGAATGGATGAAGGAGATGAAGAACTCTCAAGCTTTCTTCTAACGCATTCGTCTGGATCATAAGGATCCACCCGAAGGTAGGAAACCTTGGATGATTTGAAATTCTGCTCAGTGGCTTCTATTTATAGAGCTTGATCGCCGACAGCATTAATGGACCTACTCTGATTTTGACATTAACGGCACGTTGGTTCTTTTCTGAATCTCGGCTGCTAATGGCATGGTAGGTGAAATGTCAACATCATCTTTTGATTTTCCCGAGATATGCGTTGATGCTTCCATTCCACCAACCTTGCGGTAATCCTGCTATTATGGTTATCATCGTGTAGCCACAATCTTGAAATGACCGCAATCGCTTGGTTACCACAACTTCTACACAATGACCGAAATCGCTTGATGATCGCAACTTCTATGCAATGGACGCATGTGGTTGATTAACGCAACACCCATGCATTGATCGTATGCGTTTGCGTTTGCGATGGAGAAGTTCTCCACATGTGGTCGTCTATGCGATAGCCCGGCTTCCGCATCTACGTCCCATTCCTGCATTAGCTACAAAGATAGACAATTCAATGCGTAATAACGCATAATAGTGGGTTAGCCGAGATTCTTAATGTTGAACGACGCAAACTCATTTTCTCAGGAATTCCTAAATTAATTGTCGCATATTCTGCTTAACAGCCCTCGTAATTCTAAATAAAAGGCCTAAGATGACGTGCATTTCTGCCCGTCATCACGCACATTGGTGATCCTCAACGATCGCTTAAGAGCCTAAACGATAGCGTTCTCCACCTAAACAATCGTATACTCGGGCCTAAACGATCGCACACTATTGCCTAGACGATCGGATAGCTTCTCTAAATGATCGTATAATGTGCTGATTTAACTAAACGATTGTACACCATTTCCTAAACGATCGTTCAGCAAATCCTACACGATCGTGTAGCTCCTCTAGACGATAAGTACTTCTGCTATATGATGACATGTAGAAATGCATGTCATCTTAGGCCTTTTACTTAGAATTATGAAGGTTGTTGATAACTTGTAGAAATACAAGTTATTTATACTGCTTTATCTAGATATTGCGGCCAAAAGAGAATGAATATGCGCCAATTGTATGAAAATTAGCTTCAAAATACAATAATTATAAATTATCGCAATTACACCCACTAATATCTTTAAGATGGAAGAAAAGGATATTTTACTCTGTTTTGCAGGAAACCGAGTCACCGTTTGCGCTCAAAGCTCAAGAAGAACTGATCAACGCATCTCTGTCACAATGCGCCCATCAATCAACAATGAAGAGATGATTAACGCAATGACGACGCAATGCGACAGTCGATCCAGAGCTGACCTTCAACTGCATGCGGTAATAAAAACAACACCGCATGCGAACTCACGATCGAAAAATGCAGTTGAGTAACGCAAAAGCGAAGGATTGAGATACGTGTACAACTAATGGTTGTGCAGAATTGACGGTCTAATTGCATAACAGAAGGAATAATATCCCTCTATCTTTGGAATTTCCATAACAACAAGTAGGGACCATAAGGCCGGAGTCAAAGATCTTTACCTATAAATACCCCATAGATTTCAGAGAAAAAAATATGCTACTGGATACAGGGCTAATTGCTGCTAAAGTGTTGAGAGGAGAGGCTGAGCTGAGTGTTTAACTGAAGAAATCTGGGAAGAAGACGAGACAAGGCCAAGAGGTAAGTCTCAATTCTATTATGCCAAATACCTGCCGAGAAGCTCTGTGCTGAGAACCCTGCTACCGGTTGAGTAAGCCTGAGAGGGAAGCTCATCCATCCATCTGATCCATCCAATCCGGCAAGCAGATCTCCACCCGAATCGGTGCCAAGACGTTGGCACTTGTTTGTATCTGTTCTATCTCTTTTCATCATTGTATTTCACCTTCTTTATCTCTTCAGTCACACCATGTATCAAGTGCTTAATAGATATATTAAATGTTTTGATTGTTTTCATATCCCATTTTTTGTCTACTTCCGTTCCTTCGTTAATCACTTTCTCCATGATGTCTTCCTAATCCCCTGGTAGTTAATATGAATTAAATGAGTACTTAACTTGTGTTAAAGAGATAAATGCGTTTAGCTAAGGCATGCTAGATGCCATCTTCACCTGTGAGAGCAGGAGCGAAGATGCCATTCTGATCTATTGAGAAAAGGTTAGAAGAATGCGTTAACTAAAGCGAGTAGTACTTCCAGACATGGAAGCAACCTTGCGTTCATTATGTTCGTCTCTGTTTCACCACAGACATGTGGGAGCGCAGCCGATCACTGAAAAGTGTACGCCAAGAGAAAAACGGAACCGTACTTATAGCTTCAATGCAATTAAGAAACTTGCGTTGTTTATATTAGTTATCTTTCTCTTTCTGTGTTGTACATAAGACTTTCCGCCGCATCCTCTGTTCTTCGCATAACCTTCACAGCCAGCCTGGACCTCAGCATCTTGTTTCATGAAGCCTGTATCTTGTATCATCTAGCTTAGGTTTACTGTATTTGTTTTATTATCACATTTGTTTTACTGCTTTCCTTTACTTTACCGCAATTTTATATACTTGTACAAAACACTCTTTAAAGATTGAAAAACTTGGTCGCATATATCACAAATATACCACAATAACCTCAAACAGTCCCTATGTTCGACCTCGGATCACACCGAGAAACTTGCGGTGGAATTACACTTGGTTCCAATGTAAGAAAACTTGTGACAACACATGGCATACTACAAGAACATTCATAATTAACGCATATCTAGAAGTTGTATCGCATCATTTCGAGCATAGCATAGCATATCTTTTTAGCATCAATCCTAACTAACGTTCATCAACAAATTTATGGCACCGTTGCCGGGGACCTGGTTAACGGTTTATTGTAGTATGTTTTTGGTATTTTGTAGGACAGATCTCATTGGACTGGCTGTTCAACGCGGAGAGCAGCCTGACGGTTTATGAGTCTTGGTGCTGAACCAGAATTCGAAGCTGACCCTGAGATCGAGCGTACTTTTCACGCAAGGGCACGTCAGAACCAAATTAGGTGAAAGAAGGCAGCAAGCATGGAAAACAACAATGATAATGCGGTACCAGTTGAGAATCAAGGGGTTGTTTGACCAGCACAGGATCCTGTCTTCCTGGCTGCTGATCGCAACATCCCGATGAGGAATTATGCGACACCCAATTTGTATGATTTTTCGCTTGGAATCTCGAGGCCTACTATGGAGGAGAACGCGTAGTTCGAGATTAAGTCGGTCATGCTACAAATGATTCAAAATGCCAGGCAGTTCGGGGGTCTGCAAGGTGAAGACCCACATGCCCATTTGACCAGCTTTGTCGAAATGTGCGACAATTTTTCCTTACCTGGCGTAACCCCAGAGAGTATAAGACTGTATTTGTTCCCTTACACAATATTGAAGGGACAGGCTAAGAGGTGGGCTCACTCACTGGAGCCAAATGAGAATCACTTCATGGGATCAACTAGTAAAGCGATTCATGAAGAAAGTTTTTCCCACCTACCGTTAACACAAGGCGACGAAAAAAATGTGCTGAACTTTCTAGCAGATGGAGAATGAGACCCTAAGCACTATCTGGGTGCGATTTAGGAGATTGGTGAAAACTGCCAGCATATCGAGATCCCTGATTGCGTTTTGATGGAAACTTTATTAATGGCCTGAACCCGGAGCAACGCAGCTGTTGCTGATGCCCGCATGGAGAGGTTTTATGGGATAAACATACACAGAGGCTAAAGTCATCCTCGATCGCATCTCCATGGAATCATGTGATGACTGGTATCGATGATGGATTGGAGGCCGAGGCGCCAAAGAGGAAGGAAAAAATGAAAACAGTATTTCCCTGCAAAGGACAATGACCACGTTGGCCAGTCAGATGGCTGCGGTGACCTCGATCCTCTAGTTCAATGGCAAATTAACCAAGAGCCATTGCTTCAACAATCAGCTCAACCTAATTGCAACCGGCTCAAGTGGCCGCAATTTAATTGCAGTTAATTTGTGGAAGGGCTCACAGAGCTGACATTGCTGCTCATTGACTCTTCAACAAGTTTATGCACCATCATTAGAACAACCCCTTCAGCAACACCTATAATACGGGTTGGAGGAGCCCATCCTAACTTCTGTTGGGGAGGAACAAATTCCCAACCAGGGTGCTAGTTAACCATAACAATGGGGCAATTAGCAGGGAACCTTCTTTTCACCACAATCAAGGGCAACCAAGCAACACATCACCAACTAGTCAATTCATTCATCAAAAAACACCTTGGGAAGCTCATTGGAGACACTACTGAAGCAATACATGGATAAAAATGACGAGTGATGGCAGCCTTAGGTTGTCTTCAATAAGGAGTCTGGGAGATCCAAAGTGGGCCAGCTGGCCTCTGACGAGCTAAAGAAGTCGAGCACCGAGAAACGTTGCCTAGCAATTCAGAAGCCCCAAGATCTACAGGAAAGGAGCAATATCCTTAGGACATTGGGCAGGAAATTCTGATCGCCTGCGGAGATATGGATTGCGATCACTCATGACAACGCAAATTTTCAATCCATATCTCAATACTATTTTTAATGCTTTCTTAAATTTCTGTCTATTTGAATTTTGAATTTTGTCTTTGATTCTGCATTTAATTCATTCTTGACTTTATGAATTTATGTCCTCATTTACTTCTTTGCATTTAATTCTGTCTCGTCTTTAATTCTTTGAGTTTTTATGTAATTAATGCGTTGAGCTTTAATGGTGAATGATTGAGTAATAAAGAAGATTTATTGCCGCAAGTCATCGCACTTGCGTTGATGGAAAAAAATAATAATAAAAAAAATTAACAAGAAGTATGCAAGACGATAATGGATGCATCTCAAGCTAATAAGAGCTACTTTGCATTCACCTAACTCAACTGTATTGAGTTGAGGGGTGTGTTGCACTCGTATATATTCTTTGCCCATCCTTAGCTAAATGCACTATGTTGAGGTATCCTCCAGAAATGCGTTTGGTTAAGGGGTGTGTTGCGGGGATATATGCGTTGTTGCCCATCCTCAGCAAAAATGCATTTGCATTGGTGAGCACAATGCGTTAATCCTTATCTTGCGTCCATTCGAATAAAATATAAAAGAAAATTCCTTTTGTAATTTGGGTGACGTCCAATCATTTCGTATCCTCAAGCAATTATGACTCGGCAGATGAAAGGACAGCTTTATCTGAAATTCCATAAATGAGGGAGGTGAAACGATGTGCCTTTTGAGCTGCTCAAGGCCTGTCACCGCAAAAATCGCGTTGGGCCCACCACGGCCTAACATATAAAAAGAGTCTCTTCTCTCGTTGTGAAACTTTACCTCATTTTGCAAATCAGAAACCCTAGCGCCTTTGCATCCAGACCTTCCTTCTTTCCCAACATTCCAGCGTTTTACCAGTCCTCCCAAGTTCGTATCCATGGATGACCAAACTCCCAACCAATCTGCTTCACCATCCACCCCTGACCAAGTAGCCATGCGAGAGGCAACATTTTTGGCTGCCATTCATAAACTCGCTGCCCAAGCCCACACTGTCCCCAGACTTGCCGAGAGAGCCTGGAGAAACCCTCTGGCCGTTAGGTCTCCTCTGTTCAAAAGAGGAGGAAGCACTAAGAGCATTTCTGTTCCAATACCTGTCATCTCGACTGAGAGCGAAAGGAAGAGACGCGATGATACGGAGGTGTTTGGCAATATTCTGAGTACCTTGGAGCTAGGAGGTGGACTGCCCGAGGCTGGGGTTGTAAATCAACCACTGCCTATGGAGGAGGAGACAGTGGTGGTGGTGGATGATGTAGTGGTGGCAGAGGCAGTGGCGATTGAAGAAGACACGGGAAAAGGTGTTCTGGCCCCAGAGATTCTTGAGGAGATTGCCAACGCAGAAGCCTATGTCGGACCTCCAAGAAAAGAAGAAGAAGAGATTGTGATGGAGGAGGCCAAGAAGGCTAAAGTTGTGTTGGAGGCCCCTGAAGTTGNGTAGTGGTGGCAGAGGCAGTGGCGATTGAAGAAGACACGGGAAAAGGTGTTCTGGCCCCAGAGATTCTTGAGGAGATTGCCAGTGTAGAAGCCTATGTCGGACCTCCAAGAAAAGAAGAAGAAGAGATTGTGATGGAGGAGGCCAAGAAGGCTAAAGTTGTGTTGGAGGCCCCTGAAGTTGCGTTGGAGGGGGTTGTAATAGAGGTGCAACCAGAGGTGGCTTAGAAAAAGAAGAAGAAGAAGAACAAGAGAAAGAAGGCTGGGGAGGCTGAATCTTCCCATCATCGCAAAGAAAAGAAGAATAAAGGGAAAAAGGATGATGATGAAGATGAGGAGGCTAGGAAGGAAAGAAAGAAGAAGGAGAAAGAAGAAAAGAAAATGCGTCGACGTGAAGAGAGGCGCATGAGAAAAGAAGAGGAAGCGAGGCAGAGGGCTACGAGCCCAGAGATAGATGGAGAATCAACCTCCATAAGGGAGGATAGAGGGGAAACGACACAGTTGATGGAATCGGCGCAACCCAAAAGTATGCAATTGGTTGCGACCGATGAAGGAGAAGAAGCAGAGGGAACCCCCCCAATGCGGCATCGCAGGGAGAATGCGCTGCAAGGGTCCACTATTGACCCTCAGAGATTAATTTTGGCATTGGAAGAGAAAGAGAGAAAAAGAAAATAAGAGGAGGAGAAGCAAGAAAAAGATGGAGAGGGGCAAGCTCATCATCGTAGAGGGGAATAGAAGAAGAAGATTGGAGTTTGAAGAAATGCGATGCAACAATGAGCTTGCCAGACTTGAAGGGATACGAAAGCGCGAGAAGGAACAACGTCTGTTGCTGGTCTCTGAGCAATTTGAAGAAGAATTTGCGAGAGAAGAAAGAGAAGAAGAAGAAGAAGAGAGGAGGAAGAAAGAAGAAGAGGACAGATTATTGGAGGAAGAGAAAAGGAAAAAGCGTGAAGCCAATAAGTTGTGCTTATACAAGAAGAAGGGAAAAGAACTCGTAGAGTGCGAGAAAGAAGAACGGCGCAAGGAAAGGGAAACAAAAGAAAAACAAGCAGCCCGCCTTGCGTTGGCAAAAGGCAAGGCAATCGCAGAAAGCAGCGAACCCGCACTAACCAGGAAGCGTTCATCAAGGAAAAAGGAGAATGATGATATGTTGATCGAGATGGGCTTCTTTCCTGTGCCGAATCCACTACCTGACCTTATCACGAGCGTAATTGTGGAACATGGGTGGGACACGTTCTACCAGTTCCCATCCATCATCTTGCCTTAGGTAGTGCGAAGCTTCTACCACGGGCGTCTTCATGGAAACAGGGATGCGATGACCTTTAAAGGAGAAACAATATCCTTCAACGCAAGGGACATCAACGAAATTTATTAGATGAAGGACAACCCTGATGCACCAGGGAACAAGATTATTGATGATCCCACAGAAGAACAGATGGATGATGCGCTGAGGGTATTAACGCAATCGGGCATGAAGTGATCGGTCTCGCTTAAAGGCATCCGCACTCTAGAGTCTAGGTCCTTGCTACCGGAGGGAAGGCTCTGGGTTTACTTGGTCAAGAAGCGGCTGATTCCAACAACGCATGACATAACTTATCAAGGGATCGGGTCATGGCCGCATACTATATCGCACGCGACATTCCTATCGACGTAGGGCGATTGATCGCAAGGTAGATTAGATCATTGGTGGGGCATATCCGAGGGCAGTACTTCTTCCCGTGGATCGTTTCAAGTCTGTGCCTGTCTATGGGCATAGGCATTGATGAGGAGCCCATGCTAGAAGTCCATGGCCTCATCAACATAAAAATTTTGAGGCTGCTCCTCAAAGACTCCCCACATTGCCCCGAGCTGCCAGCAAAGAGGCTCGCAATCGATTTGAATGCGTCGCAAGAACCTAGGCCAAAAAGACGACGCAAAGAAGATAAGGGAAAAGAAAGGATTCAAGAGTCACCAGCACAAGATCCAGGCCCTACGGGCCCTCTTCCCTTAGTCATTTGCCCTCCAAGTCCTTCGAGCCCACCAATGCAACCCTTTTCCCCTCTTCACGAACATTTTACCAATCTCCTTCTTGTCCCAACCTCCTCACCTGTCAACCCAGCAACCCCACCTTCACCAACAGCATCATCACCGCAACCCACCATTCCACCGCCGCAAGTTAATGACCCACATGATTTGGGTGAAGGCACCTCTGTCCAACCCCAAAACGATGCTGGCGAGACATTGCAGGCGCAACCTCCCTTCACCTCCATGGCTGCCAAGTTAGCAGAAATGAGATCCCTCTTCTCCTAACAACAACAACTTTTCTCTCAACAATAACACTTCTTCAACCAAAGATTTGAAGTGGTAATGGAGCGGATTGATGATATTCAACACAGTGCTGCCACATCAAGAGAGGCGCTGATCAACATGCAACGTAACATTTTAAAGTCCATATGTACCAGAGAATGATTGCGAAGCGTAATCAAGAGTACTTCAACTTTCTCACCACATATCTTCATGGTCCGATAGTGCCCCTACATCTCCGGTAGCACTTAAATTTTGAAGAAGCTCTTCCTGCACCACCTCAAAATCTGCCTCTAGACCCACCAGCCCCTCAGCAATAATCCTCCGATATATTTTTTTTCCTTCTATGCGACCATTATGTATTCTTTTAAATTCATTTATTCTTTTATAAGTTAATCAATTCTTTGATTCTTGTACAGGCACAATTTTTTTTATTTCGTTAATTTGTAATTTTTTGTATACTTTGTTAATATTCAATACAATGAGTACATATTCACTCTATTTCTGCTTGTGCCTTTTTCTTTATCATCCTTTGTCAATAATTGCGACATTCTCAATCTTTTACTTTTGTGTTCTTCATTGCGTTGCTATGATGTAATATATGTTTATACTTGGAAACATTTCCCATACTTTGTAAATGTTGACTAACACTTAGTTAATTCTTAGTTTAACAGTACTTTACCTTTTATCTTTCAAAGTTCTGCTCAAACCTTCTTTTTGGAACTTTTTTTCTAAGTGTTTGTCTAGTCTATCCAAACAACGCAGTGAGGACCTTGCTCATCTTTAAATTTGAAGGTGGGGAAGGTCTGAGCAGATAAGATCAGAATATGCAGTATTTAAGAAAACGCGTTTATTTTCATATCCAAAAAATAAATAAATAAATAAATAAAATATATGTTTTTCCATACAAAGCTCCAATGTCAGCATAAGGGAAATCCTTAGAAATGTTCCCAACCTGATAAGAGTTTAGTTGTGAAAGGAGCCTGCTCGTAGTTGGATGTTCGTATGACACCTGCAGGAGCAAGCCAAAACGAAGGTGGGTTTCCAAGAACAACGCAATATGGAATAAAAAAGAAAGAAAAATAAATGCAAGAGATAACTCCTCTGAAATTCATGAGTTAAAAGTTAAAATTGGCACACAACCGTAGTTGGATGTTCGCATGACACCCGTGGGGACAAGCCAAAACAAAGAGTGTAACCATGACCAACAGTCTCTAATAAATGACGCAAAGTTTTGCTCACCACATATAGATATATCGAGTTATTTTGACAAAGAAGAGATAAACATTCTATTGTGAAAAATTAGAAAATCATTTTTTAGCAGAGTTTTGTTATATAGAAGACTAAAGTAGGGCTTGTTAAGAATTAGCAAGGATAGGAAGAAGTTGCAATGTCAAGTAATGTGCCTAAGTGTAACATTCAGAGCAACCAATCGACGCAAAAATATGGGATAGGAATTAAGCTTTATTGCCTAAGTAGAAAATATGCTTGAGGACAAACATATATCTAAATTTGGGGGTGTGATAACTTGTAGAAATACAAGTTATTTATACTGCCTTATCTAGATATTGCGGCCAAAAGAGAATGAATATGCGCCAATTGTATGAAAATTAGCTTCGAAATACAATAATTATAAATTATCGCAATTAGACCCAATAACATCTTTAAGATGGAAGAAAAGGAGATTTTACTCTGTTTTGCAGGAAACCGAGTCACCGCTTGCGCTCAAGGCTCAAGAAGAACTGATCAATGCATCTCTGTCATAATGCGCCCGTCAATCAACAATGAAGAGACGATTAACACAATGACGGGGCAATGCGACAATCGATCCAGAGCTGACTTTCAACCACATGCGGTAACAAAAACAACACCGCATGCGAACTCACGATCGAAAGATGCAGCTGAGCAATGCAAAAGTGGAGGATTGAGACACGTGTACAACTAACGGTTGTGTAGAATTGATGGTTTGATTACATAACAGAAGGAATAATATCCCTCTATCTTCAGAATTTCCATAACAACAAGTGGGGACCACAAGGCCAAAGTCAAAGATCTTCACCTATTAATACCCCATAGATTTCAGAGAAAAAAATAAGCTACTAGATACGGGGCTAATTGCTGCTAAAGTGTTGAGAGCAGAGGCTGAGCTGAGTGCTTAACTGAAGAAATCTGGGAAGAAGACGAGACAAGGCCGAGAGGTGAGTCTTAGTTCTATTATGCCAAATACCCGCCGAGAAGCTATGTGCTAAGAACCCTGCTACCGGTTGAGCAAGCCTGAGAGGGAAGCTCATCCATCCATCTGATCCATCCAATCCGGCAAGCAGATCTCCACTCAAATCGGTGCCAAGACGTTGGTGCTTGTTTGTATCTGTTCTATCTCTTTTCATCATTGTATTTCACCTTCTTTATCTCTTCATTCACACCATGTATCAAGCGCTTAATAGATATATTAAATGTTTCGATTTCTTTCGTATCCCATTTTCTGTCTACTTCCGTTCCTCCGTTAATCACTTTCTCCATGATGTCTTCCTAATCCCTAGGTAGTTAATATGAATTAAATGAGTACTTCACTTGTGTTAAAGAGATGAATGTGTTTAGCTAAGGCATGCTAGACGGCATCTTCACCTGTGAGAGCAAGAGCAAAGATGCTATTCTGATCTATTGAGAGAAGGTTAGAAGAATGCGTTAACTAAAGCGAGTAGTACTTCCAGACATGGAAGCAACCTTGCATTCATTACGTTCGTCTCTATTTCACCACAAACATATGGGAGCGTGGCTAATCACTGAAAGGTGTATGCCAAGAGAAAAACGGAACTGTACTTATAGCTTCAACGTAATTAAGAAACTTGCGCTATTTATATTAGTTATCTTTCTCTTTCTGTGTTGTACACAAGATTTGCCGCCACATCCTCTGTTATTCGCATAACCTTCACAGCCAGCCTGGACCTCAGCATCTTGTTTCATGAAGCCTATATCTTATATCATCTAGCTTAGGTTTACTGTACTTATTTTATTATCGCAATTTTTTTTACTGCTTTCCTTTACTTTACCGCAATTTTATATACTTGTACAAAACACTCTTTAAAGATAGAAAAACCTGGTTGCATATATCACAAACATACCACAATAACCTCAAACAGTCCCTGTTTTCGACCTCGGATCACACCGAGAAACTTTCGGTGGAATTACACTTGGTTCCAACGTAAGGAAACTTGTGACAACGCATGGCATACTACAAGAACATTCATAATCAACGCATATCTAGAAGTAGTATCGCATCATTTCGAGCAGAGCATAGCATATCTTTTTAGCATCAATCCTAACTAGCATTCATCAACAGTTGTTAAGTAGAATATGCGGCAATTGTGCTAGGAATTGAAGAGCAAGTGAGCTTGCGTCGATCAACATGATGAATCTTAGCTAACCCGTTATTACGCGTTATTATGCGTTAAATGTTCTATTTTTGTACCTAATACAAGAAGTGGACGCAAATGCGGAATCCGGACCATCGCATAGACGACCGCATGTAGAGAAATACTCCATTGCAAAGACAACCGCGTCGATCAACGCATGGATGTTCCGGTAATCAGCCGTATGCGTACATCGCATGGGAGTTGCGCTCGTCAAGCGATTGCGGTCATCATGTAGATTTGCGGTATTAAGTGAATGTGGTCATTGAATGATTGCAGCTACGCGATAACACATATTAATGAGATCAACGCAAGGTTGGTGGAATGAACGCATCAATGCATCTACCTTGAGAAAATCAAAAGCTGATATTGACATTTCACCTACCACGTCTTAGCGGCAGAGGTTCATAAAAGAACTAACGCACCGAATGTCAGACTCAGAGCAGTCCATTAATGTTGTCGGAGATCCAAGCTCTATAAATAGAAGCCGATGAGCAGAAATTCGATTGGTCCGGGGATTATCCCTGCAACCCAGGGTTTTCCCTGCGATCCAAACAAAATGCGTGAGAGGATGCTTGAGAGTTCTTCACCTCTTTCATCCATTCTGAGTGATGACCGAAGCCTTCGACTGGAGCTAGATCTCGGGAGAGTCAGCTCTACCGCCCATCCATGGCACCACCGGCAGCCTTGACGCACATCCGCTCGAAGCAAGTCTTTGCTTCCAGCCGGTCATTTCATTTTCCTTTCTTTTCTTATATTGTATTGTATGATATTTTGTGATTAAGGAATTAATACAATTTGTTTTCAATGCATTTTTTTGTCTCCTTCGACTCCATCTCCATCTTCTTTGCTTAACATCTTTACTTTCATTGCAACACTTAGTGAGATTACTTTGGTATCGCATACTTAGTCATGTGGATTAGGGATATGAAGCATGTAGCAACCCACTGAGAGGTGTGCGTTGCGTGAGTGTGTGAGTAACCTTATTTGCTTAGTGTGAAGCTGCGGTAACGCCTATCTAATGGCTAAGCATTGCTTGTTCATGAGTAAAGTTAGCAACAACCAACTGCCCGGGAGAGTAAGCGGTTGGTCGCATTAAGCAATGTAAGTCATTGTTCACTAGGGATAGGAACAATCTTAGGTCTGCAAAGTTCATACGTTACCTTGTCCTATGAGCACTTCATTCATCATTTAGGCATACTTGGGAGAGTAGTCTAAAACCCAAATCTAAGACTCGGAAGAGCGGATTGGAATGCATAGGCAAGAATGGGGAACTTAGGGATAAGCTCTGTTTGCTATCACACAGCGTATGCACCCTACAGATAGGATATTGCATGCGTCCAGGAAGTAGGATAAGGTGTTATGTGGCAACCATGTTCATGCGGCGAGAGCTACGAGCGGGTTATGGAGGCCTAGGCAGGTATAGGCTTCTCGGCAATATCGCAGATACACCGCATACGTTCTAGAGTTAGGTTCACATGTATGTAGTATGATTGCATGGCTTGCGTTGACTAAGGTTACCCTTGCAGTCACTCTTAATTATTGCAATGAAAACATCTCCGCATTTTATCTTTTCCCATTCATTTGTTTCATGTCAAGAGTTGTCGTGTCTCTACCTCTCATGCATATTCTCGTTGCGTTGTCTGTTAGATTGGAGTAGGATTAACTTAGCAACCCCTCCAACATTCTTTTATTTAAACCGCCGCATGCACATCACCGCATTCATTTTGTTACATGTCCCTGTGTTCGACCTCGGATCACCCGAGAGACTTGCGTTCGCGTTATACTTGGCGTGAACACAAGAAAACTTGTGACAGGATGCATGGTCATCGCATACATTTGTTAATGCATAATCATTCTAACGCATGACCATCGATGCATGACTATCAATGCATATCTTAAGAACATGCATCACATATTGTGTCCATGGGATTTTAGTTGTTGAATAATTTGACTTCTAATTTCCCGTCACCACTATGCGATAGCATTGTTTTCTCTTCCACTTGCTTATCGCCTACACGATTCATATTTCCTCCATCCTCTACCAAATTCGCCAAAGCCCACTCTTTGGGTTTTCACTTCGAGAATACCCAGGGCTCATTAGTGGTAGGTGGTCGATCCCCGTTTGACGTTCGTGTTCGCATTGATCGTGCTACTGCAGAGTCGACGTTCCCGTCTGGCGTTGTTAGATCTGTGGAGGGTTCGCTACGTTGGGGTTTTGAAGTTTGAAGTTAGTCTTCAACTGGTACGAACTTTTTTCCTTATGTTTCTTTGTTCGTAGCATGCCGTTAATTAAGTTTTGATTGCATAACTGTATGTGTTGAATGTATAAATTATTTATTTCGATCACGGTAAGATCGAGCGATCGAATGTGCTCATGGAACTCATCGATTGAGATCCTTCAAATTGTAATCAGAGACAAGGTTCTGATACTCCGATTTCATATTTTGCAACGAAATGACTTTTACATTCAAGGTGGTGCATTTCTACGCTGTTTAATTGTTAAATCTGCTGTGGATATGTCGGATTAATGGATTTTTTTAGGATGTTTAGCCTCAGTTTGATTTAAATCCTTTACATTTGCGTTGTTTGTAAAGGGCCCTGTGTTTTTTGGGCATTAATAATCGTTACTCGAGTATGTATCAAAAGTTTGTTTGAAGTTTTGAGTCGTTCGTCGAAGTTCTGGGCATGCGTTGTGGCTCTTCGAGGAAGAGGTGATCTAGGGTTAGATCGCATCGTGCAGAAAAAGTTCTACACGATCACTGTTATCGCATCATAAAGATGAAGGAGTTACGCGATCACTGATGAACGCATCGGTTAAACGATGGGGAATGCGATGAAGAGTTGGTCGTATCAGGTTGACAATCGAGATACGTGATTGCTGAATATCGCGTCGTGTAGTCGATGAAGATGCTCGCGGATCGCCTAATACGCGGGCCGGCTAGACGATCGTTTAGGTCAGCAAGCTCATCGCTTAGTAATTGACTAAACGATCGTTTAGTATCGCAAGGTAAACGTTTACCTGATTGCCACACATCAGTATAGACGATGAGAATGCTCGTGTATCGTTTAAAGCGGCACGTGCTAGACGATTGTTTAGGTCAGAAAGCTTCATTGCTTAGTAACTGACTAACGATCGCTTAGTAACTCAAGGTAAATTCGTTTACCTATCGTCGCACTACACATCGCATGGACCGGTCAAGCTTCGTAGCCTCCTCGTCGTCTATGCGTCGTTTACTTATTCTACTATCGTCTAGTGCACGCTAAACGATCGTCTACCTGTAGAGTTTGCTATTGATGAAGACTCCGGCGGTTCAAGACCCAGTTCGCCTGTGAACCGGTTTGCTCGATGAAAATGTGATAGATAAGGTTTTTTTCATTCCGATTCTTGTAAAAGGCTCATCCCGATCCATTAATCCTTGTGTTTATTACATGCGATGTATGTTTTTTATATGTCATATGGTATGTACATATAGTAATCCCACCTTAGGTTATGCAATGGTCATGCATCATCTCTTTATTGTAATTGTTATAGATTTAGAGAAGCAGATTTAATTATGTATAGGATGCTCATGCATCATATATAGTATAGAGTTATATTTATGCATGCATTAAAAAGCATAGACATGGCATCATCTCTTTACTGTAATTGTTATAATTTTGAGAAGCATGATTTTAATTATGTAAGAGTATGCTCATGCATCATTAATATAAGAAGTATAATTTATGCATGCAATAAAAGCATTTAACATGCATCATCTTTATATTTAATGTTATAGTATAAGGGTGAATGATAGCATGTTTGCTAGGTTGTTACGCGTTCATATATATAAAAGTTATATATATATGACCGGACATTGCATGAAGCATGACACATAGGTTAATTTATAATGTTATAAACGTTCTCGTTGTGTGCAATGGTTTTAGTTTGTTTCTTTTTAAAGTTAAAGAGAAAATTAGAACTAAAAGAAATAAGAAAGACATGCATGCTCACTTAGGTTTATTCAATGGTTTTTAAAATGTTTAAAAACTTGGATCACATAGACCTATAGATCACGGTTCTAATTTATGATTAGCAACCCTAAAGGACTTTAATCTTTATTATCAGTTTAATAGGATTAAATTGACTAATAAAGGTTTAAAGTGTAGCAAATCTATCTATAAGGAACCTTTTGTGTCTAAGGTGGTTCTGTCTAGTTGGGGTATTTAGTTATGGAAACGTAACACCCCTACCTAGGAACTTACCTAGAAAGGTGAATAGATAGATTTGATGCATGCATGCAAGTTAAGACAGTACATTAAAGTGTTTAAATGTGACTACTTGAACTTGTTTATATTCATAGACAAACAATGTTTATGAGCAGAGGTTTAAAAGATGACTTAGACTAAAATCAGTAAGCCGAATTGTCTAGGTTAATGAATCCCTAGGTAGACATTCATCAGTGGGAGGTACTTGGGCATGAGATGCTTCACTCAAACCTTTCACTTTTCTTTAAATAGTCCACACATGAAATCTATCCTCGGCCTCGCAGCACCTTTTGCGTGTCCTCGGATGAGGTGTGTTTGGGTAGGTCAATATCAAAGTGGATGAGAGAATGTTCATAGTAAGTGGGAGCGGAAGATGCGACGAGCATATCCCTCTGTCTCCCTCGTTTTGAATAAAGTTACTCGCGCATCGCCTCGAGGCACCCTCAGAGTGTTCCCCTAAAGAATGGAAGTTTTGCCGCGTTTCTTTATTGATCTTCTTGTAAGAGGATAAAGTAAACTAGTCTCTTGTCCTAATCTGTCTTTTCCCTCACGGTAAGCGCATCAGGCGGGACTCTAGCACCGAAAGCAAGGGGTTACACTTACGGGAATGGTTAAGGTTAACGATTATGACAAAAAATGGTGGCTATTAGGTTCAGTTCCAAGAGTTGGTTCTGCCTAATGGTTGAGAATGTCTCATCCCAACGAAGGGGCAACTGATCACCCCACCGGTGGCGTTTGTCCTACCTCACTGGGGCGTCATTGCAAAATAGAAGTCTATGACTTAGGGTACTTGAAACTATTTTGCAAAACTGATTGGTTTAAAAGTGGTTTAGCAAAATCTAATAAAGTTTTGTTCGTATTTTCAGCAACATTTTCAAATGGCAACAACCACGTTATCATTGTTAAGCACCGAAAAACTTACTGGCGATAATTTTGCAACATGGAAACACATGATCACGACGATCCTAATCATCAAGGATCTCATGTTCGCTCTCACAAAGGCTTGTCCTCCAATTCCAACTCCAAATGTCGCTCGAAATGTTTGGGAGGCATACGAGCGATGGACAAGGACGAATGAGAAGGCCCGAGCTTACATCTTGGCAAGTCTTTCTAAAGTCTTGGCCAAGAAACATGAGCCTATGGTCTCAGCACGTGAGATCATGGAGTGCGGGGGATGTTTGGACAACCGTTTGAACAGCTTATGCATGAGGCTCTTAAATACATATTCAACTCCAAAATGCAAAAAGGCACCTCTGTTCATGAACATGTGCTAAACATGATGGTCCATTTTAATGTGGCGGAGTTGAATGGATCTACCATCGATGAGGGTAGCCAAGTTAGCATAATCCTGCATTCTTTTTCGGAGAGCTTCCTACACTTTGTTAGCAATGTAATTCTTAACAGAGTGAAATATAACCTTACAACTCTCCTCAACGAGTTGCAGACATACCAATCTTTACGAAAAAGTAAGGAGAGGCAGAAGGGTGAGGCAAGTGTTGCTTCATCCTCCAGGACGTTCCATAGAGATTCGACCTCAGGAATGAAGTCTGCACCTTCTACTTCTAACTCTACAAAGAGGAAGAAGAAGAAGGGTGGTAGGGGAAAAGGGAAGGCACCTGCTAACCCACCGTCTGTCGCCCCAAGGAGGCATCCACAAGTTGCTAAAGGAAAATGTTTCCATTGCAACCAAGATGGACACTGGAAGAGGAACTGTCCTCGGTATCTGAAAGAGAAGAAAGCAGCCAAGGCTAAGGCCAAGGCCGATAAAGGTAAATGTGATTTACTTGTGCTTGAAACTTGTTTAGTGAAGAATGATGATTCTTCCTGGATAATTGATTCAGGCGCTACTAACCATGTTTATTCTTCTTTTTAGGGGATTAGATCTTGGCGACAGCTGGAGGTTGGTGAGATGACGATGCGAGTAGGCACCAGGCACGTCGTCTCAGCTGTTGCAGTGGGAGGACTCCAATTAGCTTTACATAATAGGTTTCTTATTTTAAATGATATATATATTGTTCCTGAACTAAAAAGGAACCTTATTTCTGTAAAGTGTTTATTGCAATGTAAATATACTGTCTCTTTTGATGTGAATAAAGCGTTTATTCATAAAGATGGTGTTTTTATTTGCACATCAAATGTAGAATCAAATTTATATGTGCTAAGGCCGTTAGCCATTAATTCCCTCCATAATACTGAAATGTTCAAAACTGTCGTAACTCAATCAAAATGTCGACGAGTTTCTCCAAAAGAAAATGCCAAACTTTTGCATGTACGTTTAGGGCACATCAATTTCAATAGGATTGAGACATTGGTGAAGAATGGACTTCTAAGTGAGTTACAAGGCCTAAGATGACGTGCATTTTTGCCCGTCATCACGGGCGTTGGTGATCCTAAACGATCGCTTGAGAGCCTATATGATAGCATTCTCTGCCTAAACGATTGTATACTTCGCAGCTAAACGACCGCACACTGTCGCCTAGGAGATCGGATAGCTTCTCTAAACGATCGTATAGTGTGCCAATTTAACTAAACGATCGTATAACTTTTCCTAAACGATCGTTCAGCAAATCCTACACGATCGTGTAGCTTCTCTAGATGATAAGCACCTATGCTATGCGATAGTATTGTTCTCTCTCCAACTTGCTTATCGCCTACACAATTCGTATTTCCTCCGTCCTCTACCAAATTCACCAAAGCCCACCCTTTGGGTTTTCACTCCGAGAATACCCGGGGCTCATTAGTGGTGGTGTCATCCCCATTGTGGCGTTCGTGTTCGCGTTGATCGTGCTGCTGCAGTCGACGTTCCCACCGGGTGTTGGTAGATTTGTTGGAGGGTTCTGCTGCATTGGGGTTCTGAAGTTTGAAGATAGTCTTCAACTGGTATGAAACTCTTTTCCTTATGTTTATCTTTGTTCATAGCATACCGTTAATTAATTTTTGATTGCATAATTGTATGTGTTGAATGTATAATATTGTATTTCGGTCACGGTGAAATCAGAGCGATCCAAACGCGCTCATAGAAATCATCGATATGAGATCCTTCATAGTCATCCTAGTGAAATATAAGTCTCTATTATTAACGGTGTTATATAATGAGACTAGTCATTTCGGGGTCCAATCTTATACAAACTTCTTTGTATAGAATACCCCTCTCACATTTTTCCACATGAATGATCAGAATCAGATCATTTGTAGCACGTTACAACAATTGTAACATCTACAAAGCGACTCATATTCTTAGTGCCACCACGATAAGGTACCCAGTCTTATCCATCTACTACATACCATTTTGGTTATCACTTAAACATGATCCACCTATATATCTCTACATATATGTTTAAGCTATAAAAGATAACATTAGATGTTTATTTATTGGTTTATGGGTTAATGTTACTAAATGTCAAATAAAATATCTCATATTTTATTAAATAAATAAATTATTTGTATATTACAATTACAAACTACGAGACCCACGACATTTAGAGCATCAAGCCCAACATACTGATCATCTCCAGATAATCAACTTTATCTTTCTTTCTGGTAGTCACCCCTTCTTCAAAAATTACCAATGATGTTGTTAGGGGGATGATTCTTACGAATTCTATTGGATGAATGCTTGTTACTTGTTTCAACCTCTTCAGAAGTTGACTTGTTGTCCTCCACAAGGATTTCAAAATTCATGTCAAATGACATGTCAGATGAGATGTTACGTACATCTGTATTGACAAGTGGAAGTACGTTGGAATCTTCTTCTTCTACAATAGTGGAGATTAATGAGTCTGTAATATCATCAATCACAACAATAGACTCCATCACACAACGAATTCGTTTGTTGTAGATGTGGTAAGCTCGACTATTTATAGACTATCCAAAACATATGCCTCATCCAATTTGGAATCCCATTTTTGTCTAGCTTCTCCATTGACTAGGATGTAACAAATATTGCAAAGATATGGAAGTGACATTCAATTTTCTCCCTCTCTATATCTCATAAATTGTGTTCGAGATACCGGGATGTAAAACAAGTCTGTTGTGAATATGACAAGTTGTATTTATAGCCTCTGCCGAAAAAAGAAATGGTTGATGTTTAACATCTCAAGCCATCTTCTGATGTGTTCGATTTTTCCTTTCCACAACCTCATTTTGCTAAGGAGTGATTGAAGTAGAAATTTAATGATGAATCCTAGCTGTATTACGAAACATAACAATATGAGAGTTTTCAAACTCACTACCATGTTCACTCCTGATTCTTATCACATTCAGATCTTTCTCTCGTTGTAATTGGAGACAAAGGGCTTGAAAAGCAATACATGTATCTGACTTTTCACAAAAAAGAGTTCCCAGGTATATGTTGAGAAGTCATCAACAACAACTAAACAAAACCGTTAACCTCTCAGACTTTCTAATTGCATACTACCCATAAGATCCAGGTGGAGAAGCTCCAAGATATGTGTTGAGCCAGAGTGACATATCTGTTTATATGGAGTATGAGTTTGTTTACAAGATTGACAATCACCATAAAAAATTCCACTAGAACCAGGTTGTTGGGATTGATATCTTAAATCTCTTGTATTCTCGTAGTTTGTAAACATTGTATAAACAAATTGTTATTAATAACATAATTGTTATTTTATTAGCATACACTCAATCTAATAAACTAAGATCTTAGGTTATTTTATGTAATGTAAACAAGTATGTCGAGACATATAGGTGGATCTCGTTTAAATAATTACCTAAACAGCCTGGAGTAGATGGACAAGTTTGGGTACCTTATCCTGGTGACATTATGGATACAGTCCACTTTTTAGATGTTACAAATGTTGTAAAGTGTTACAAATGATCTGATCCTGATCATTCATGTAGAGGCATGTGAGTGGGGGTATCTTATACAAAGAGTTTATATAAGACTAGACCACGAAATGATTAGTCTTATTATATAACACCGTTAATAGTAGAGACTTACATTTCACAAGGATGACCATAGGTGACATGACCTGAATTCTGAGTGAGTTGTGAATTCCTGCCTATGAAGGAGGTCCTTTGATTTGTATGGGTGAGAGTGGCAAGATTACCAACTCAATATGCCTACCATTTTAGGGATTCGTTTGATTGGGGAGCTGGGATCAAAGCTACCCAAGACGAAATTCACTCATTCCCTGATGTCGGAGTAAGTAGATAAATCGCTCCCTTAAGGATTAATTTCGGGACTTGAACAATGTGGCCACACCCTCTCTGGGCCCGAGAGGGACTTGGTCATAGTTGGACTATGACTTATTGTTCATTAGAGGAATCGGTGGTACTTAAGAAGTTAGATGTAACTAAAGGCGCAAAACGGTAATTTTGGTCCAGCTGTACTTACGAGCAATTTGTGAAAGGCCATCGTACTGTTGATTAGTTATATCCAATGGAAACAAAAATATATCTATAGTACGAAGAGTACAGCTGTCAGTCTTTAGTGGAATGACTGATAGTTAATGGATGTTGGTTAATTTAATTAAAAAGCTTAATTAAATATCCAAGTACCATTGGTACTTCAATCTACATGTTCATAAGGTCCCCTCTATAGCTCAACGGGGATTTAATTGAGAATTAATTTTTAGTTAACTTGAATTGTTCGAATTATTGGAGGGAAATTAATTATATATGATATAATTATTTAAATTAATTATATGTGATATAATTAATATAATGTATTGAATACATAATATAAAGTATTTTGAGAAGAATTTGAATAGATTCAAATACTAATTATATGAATGAGATTCATATAATATAAATATGATTTATGTTAAATATCATAAAAAGTTGAGAACAATTAAATATTTGAATATGATTCGAATGTAATTATATGGATGAGATTCATATAATTGAATTTAATATAAATATGATTTATATTAAATATCATGTAATGTTGAGAAAAAATACAAACTATAGGTTATATTGTATTTCATACAATATAAAAACTATAGGTTATATGTTATATTTGATATATGTATAATAAGTTGGTTATTATATTTATAAATTATTTAATTTAATTTTTGAATTAAATTAAATGAGGGAGTTATTCTATTTTCTTCTCATTCACCTGATGGGTTTGGTGGTTACGTGAGATTGGCTCTCACAATTGGTTTTCCTATCTTCCAAGAAAATTACAAAGGAAGGAAACTCTCCTTCTTTTTCCTCTCATCCTCTTCCCTCTTCCAAAAAGTGCAGAGCCCACCACTCCTACATATTCTCATTTCCAAGACAATACAGAAGGTTCTCAATTGGTGGTGCCTAATTGGAATTTCGTTTTGGAGATCAAGATCAAGCTCAAATCGTTCATGATTGTGAATCGAGGGATTTACTCGAAGAAATTGGCTTCAAGGGTAAGTGTAATTCTTCTTCCCTTAATTCTCTTTTTTAATAGCATGCTGTATTTTTGTTTGATAATGCATAATCTTTATTTTGTTCTGTAATTTAAAGTTCTGTGAAAAAATAAAATTGGGAACGATCCCCGCTTTCGCACAGGGACCTTCATCGATTTCTCTTCAATCGATATTAGAGCCAGGTTTTGATCCCAATTTTTGTTATTTCTAGAATTTAATTAAAGTGATGGGTTGCATTCTGTAAATTTTTCATGGTTGATGAATATTTATTGAATGGTTTTCGAATATGGATGTTTTCAAGAGAGAATTACAGAGGAAGAGATGAAGATTTCTGTAGAGTGATCTTATCTGGATTTCACGTAAAGGAATCAATCACAATTTCCAACTCTTCTGCCTAAAAATCATACGAGAGAAGTATGAGGGAGGGAGTTCCCTCCACCATCGTGAAATTGAAGGAAATCGAACACGAGGATTTTCATGAGCAGTGGAAAAGATTATTCCAAAATTACAATCATGTATGAACATTACTAATTACAATCATAAACAGAAACATAAGGTTATGCAATCAATATAGAAATTACAGCATGAAACAACAAAAAATCATGGAGAAATCTCTACGAACATTTGTAGACTCGTCTCCATGCTCCTTGCTCACGAACGCTCGAACGCAGCAACCTCGAATGCTCAAACAACATGACTGCTACACAGCACGAACACCGCGCACTTGTCCTCAGCAATCGCCTGGCTCACGAACACCCTAACAACACGAACGGCCTCCACAAAACCTCGACGACGTCGAGTTGAGTAAGACACCACCAAGAAGGCTACCTTGGTATTCTCGGTGTGAGAATCCAGAGGGTGGGCTC
The DNA here is from genome assembly GCF_009727055.1 of Benincasa hispida. NCBI lineage: Eukaryota > Viridiplantae > Streptophyta > Magnoliopsida > Cucurbitales > Cucurbitaceae > Benincasa > Benincasa hispida. Next base: position 771,432 of record NC_052356.1, on the reverse strand, counting down.
TGTGTGGACTTTGATTGTGGCAGAAGAATGGAGGAAACAACAATCATGTACACGATTGGGCAAGTGGGAGAAGACTAAACCTATCATATAGGTCAATGCTCAATCGTTTAGCAAAAGCTAAGCAATCGTCTAGCAAAAGCTAAGCGACCGTTTATTCATCGTTTAGTTTCGTGTCTGTTGCTTACAAAACACTATACGATTGTTTAACTCGCTCAAGCTGTCGCTTAGTAAATCGTATTTCTTGACAACTTTCATTCCATGAGATTCCGATTGAGAAAAATCTCCAAAACAATTTTTGACAAAAAAACTTACTAAAATTAGAAAAACAATTTTCCTTTTATCTCACGGTTACCATGAACCACCAATAACCCTCCACTCAATTGGTTATTAGAGAAAAAGATTTAATTATCCAATAATTAATATTATTATAAATATAAATGATAACCAACTTATCATACTATATTTATAATCTATAGTTTTAATATTCCATCTCAAGAAACATATAAACCATAGTTCTTTTTCTATTCCATGGTACTTAATATAAATCTCATTTACATCAATCCTCCACCAAATGTATCTCATACATCATACCGATCATATCATATATAATCAAAATACCTCTTGTCAATTTGAACATTTCAAATCAACACCAAGAACTGATCCTCAACTAAATCCATTGAGCTACCAACAAGACCTGATGGACCTATAGCTCGAAGCTCCAACGATACGTGAATAACTGATTAAACTCTTTAGTCACGGAATCCACCATCCGTTAACAGCCAGGCACTCTACTAAAGACCGACAGCTGAACTCTTCTTACCATAGATATATTATGTGTCCATCTTAACCAATTAACAGTGCGACAACCCTTCACAGATTGCTCGTAAGTACAACTGGGCTAATAACCATTATGCCCCTGTAGTTACACCTAACTCCTTAAGTACCATTGATCCCTCTAATGAACATAAGTTATAGTTCTACTATGACTAAGTCCTCTCTTCCAAAGAGAAGCTGTGGCCACTATGTTCAAGTCCCGGAATCAGCTCTTAAGGGAGCAATCTCTCTACTTATCCCTACTTCGGGAAAGGAGTGAATTCTATCTTGTGGATTGAGTTCCAAGCTTCTAGATCAGACAAGTCCCCAAAAAGGTAGGCATATTGAGTTGGCAATCTGGCCACTCTCACCCATACTAATCAAAGGAACGCCCTCAAAGGCAGGAGTTCCCAAAACACCCAGGATTGAGGTCGTGTCACCTATGGTTCTTTAAGTGAGATGTAAGTCTCTAGTATCAACGACATTATATACAAAGTCTAGTCATCTCGTGGTCCAGGTCTTCTACAAACTCTTTGTATATGACACCCCCGCTTGCACGTCTCCACCTGAATGGTCAGAACCTACCATCTGTAGTAGTTTACAACACTTGCAAACCTCTACAAAGCGGACCGTATCTGTAGTGTCACCAGGATCAGGTATCCCACCTTAATCCTTATACTACAGACCTATTTAGGTTATCACTTAAGGCATGATCCACTTGTATATCACATATACATGCTTAAGTTCACATAAGATAACCAAGGAGCTTTGTTTATTGGATATTAGTAAATGCCAGAATGAAACAACAATTATTTTATTCAGCAAGCAATGTGTATCTTTACAAAACAACAAGATTTCGGGAGAATTAGGACACCAATCCCAACAGAAATAACTACCAACGGAGTTATTTCTCAATTTTCAAAATCAAATTTAATTATATTAACTAACTTAATATAATTAAATTTAAACTATATATTATATCCCATATAATACATATAACCTATTATTTATTATATCACATATAATATAACCTATAGTTTAAATTCTCTCATATAACCTATAGTTTTACTATGAATCATATTCCTATTAATTTTAACCTATAGTTTTTATATGAATCTCATTCATATATTAAAATTTGGATCATATTGAAATATTTACTTTTCTCATATAAACTTTACAATATAATGTATCAACATGCATTATATTAATTGTATCTCATACAATTAATTTTCTCTAATTAATTTAAACAATGTTAATTTATTCTTATTAACCCTTATTGAGCTAGCAAGAGGACTTTATGGACCTACAGATTAGAAGCTCAAATGATATAAGATTTATTAATTAAACTCTATAATTAAATTAATCAACATTCATTAATTGTCGGTCGCCCCACTAAAGATCGACAGTTGCACTCTTCGCAGATATATTTCTATGTCCATTGAATATAACCAATCAACGATGGATTCACCCTTCATAAATTGCTCGTAAGTACAGTTGGGTCAAAATTACCATTTTACTCCTATAGTTATATCTAACTTCTTAAGTACCACTGATCTCTCTAATGAAAAATAGTCATAGTCTAACTATAACTAAACCCCTCTCTGGGTAATGAGAGGGTGAGGCACCTCATTGTTCAAGGAATCAACCCTTAAGGGAGAAATTTATCTACTTACTCTAACAATAGGAAGGAGTTAATACCTTCTTGTGCAATTGCATTCCTAGCTCCCCACCCGAACGAATCTCCAAAATGGTAGACATATTGAGTCGACGAATCTGGCCACTCTCACCTATATAGATAAAAGGACTGCCCTCATAGGCAGGAGTTCACAGCTCACTCAGGATTGAGGTCATGTCATCTATGGTCATCCTAGTGAAACGTAATTCTCTTTAAGTTACTGCGTTAAAAATAGAGACTAATCATTTCGTGATCCGATCTTATACAAACTCTTTGTATAGGGTACCTCCACTCGTCTCCACATGAATGATTAGGATCAGATCATTCTAACAATTTACAACAATTGTAACAATTACAAAGTAATCAGTATCTGTAGTGTCACCAGGATAGGATATCTAGCCTTACCCATCTACTACAAACCTTTTAGGTTATCATTTAAACATGATCAACTTGTATGTCACCATATACATGTTTAAGAAACATTAAATAAACTAGGATCTTAGTTTATTGTTTTTGGGTTAATGCAACTAGATGTCAAATAAAATAACAACTTATTTTATTAAACAAGTAAGTCGTTTGTAGAAATAAATTATAAACTATAAAATCATGAGATTTAGAGCATCAATCCCAACAGTCAATACAACATTACACTGACTCTGAGCATTCTTCACTCTCCAAACTTGTTTCATTTTTCACTTTATTTAAAAGGCGTTTTCTGAGAGATGAGGACCCTTTCTAGAGATTCAGATTCTGTGAGAAGTTTGTAACAACTGATAGAAAAATTGTCGTTTATGCCCTACTCTTCCACAATAATGAAAAATTCATTTTGGTCTGTATGGTCTATTGACTTCAAATTTTGAATTGTTAGAGGAAGTACCTATAAAGCCATAGGACTCTGGATTTTGAGCTCTAACAAACTCAATTTTTTGCTTCCCTTTAAAATGGGACTGTTTATTATGCTAACTTTCTCCTTTTGAAAACCTAGCCCAGAATTATCACCGATTGTCTTCCCTTTAGCCAATATTTTCTCCAGAGACTCAGTACTAGTGTTCAACGTTTTGACATTTTTGTACACTGAATCCTTCTCAGCTTTAACTTGAGAAAGTTCACACTTAAAATTCGCAATAGTGGACATAAGTCCGTGATTCTCAGCCATCAAAGTCTCAATTCTTTCTTTTTGCACATCAAGAACTTTCTGATCATCTTGTCATTTTAATAAAAAAGAGCTTGATAAGAAGGATCCATAGACCCATGGTTGGTAGTGTCGTGAACATTTTCTGCATACACATCATACTTAGAAATCTCACATGACGAGGTGTCAGATGCGATGTTACTAATAAGTGCTTTGACATCTTCCTCTGAATCACCGCTGTCTTCCGACTCGTCATCAGACAGAGTTAAGATGTAGCTTTTACCCTACTTCTTCAAGAATTCTACTTGAAAGTGTCCATAGCCTTCACATTCTCGGCATTTGAAGGACTTTTTTTTTTTTAAAGTTTAAAGCCCCTGACTTGTCAGCTTCCTTCCTTCTACTTTGAATTATATCTTGCTTGAGAGAAATAAAGCCACTGGACTTATTTTGAAAGCAATGAAATAGATTAAGCAAGGAAATCCTTAGACTCTCTGTTAGGATCATCATGCTCATAATCAATTGAGGATTGTAAAGTAATTTTCTTATTTTTCTTCTTGGCCTTTCCATCTAGGGACATCTCAAAAGTGAGCTAGGAGCCAAATAGTTCATCTACTTTCAAGGATGATATGACTTGAGCCTCCTCGATGACAGTAACTTTCATATCAAACATCTTAGATAGAAACCAAAGTACCTTTCGGACAAGTCTTTCTTCTGAAATTTTCTTTCCTAGAGCAAACGACTCAATGTCCAACAATCGAACATTGAATTCAACAATAGATTCATCATCATGCATTTCGAGATTCTTGAACTTCGAAGTTAGTAACTGCAACCTTGACATTTTAACTTTTGAAGTTCCTTCATGAGCAACGAACAAGATATCCTATACCTCCTTAGCAGAGACACATGTATTAATCAGTCTGAATATGTTGCAATCAATGCCATTAAATATGGCTTTCAATACTCAAGAATTCCTTAATGCTACTTCATCTTCAGCTTCAAACCATTGTAATTTTTGTTTCAAGATTCCCTTTCCATCATCAGTTATGGTGGTTCGATGAGACCAACCAGTGACTACAACCTTCCATGTTTTGCTATAAATCGATTTCAGAAAGACAGTCATTCGAGTTTTTCAATATGAATAGTTTGTTTCATCTAGAAAAAGGGGACAAGTGGTGGAGCCACCTTCTTTGATTTTGTCCATGATCGAAGCACTTGAGATAAAGGTGACTTGCTCTGATAAAACTATAAATTAACGACTTTTACAGTGACTCACGTAAAGCCTAACTTGATGAACACCTAGGATCCCCTTAGATGAGAGACTTCTTCTCTATATGAACTTAGGCTCCCACTAAGTTGTTGAATATTAGAGGTTGATAATTCAGCACTCCGTGGTAAAAAGGACCCCCTCTCTTCTTGAAGTTATCTTTCCAATCACTTGTCACCTTAAGCTCCCTCTAAGATCAAGAAATCCTCCTCAAGCGATAGTTTTAGGCTCTCCTAAAACCGAGAATCTATTCTCTGAATTAAAATCTCAAGCTCCCCTTAAGATCGAGAATCCTCTCTCTATAATGAAGTCTTAGGCTACCCCTTAGACAGAAATTATCTTCAATGTTTTACACCTATCAATTGATTAATTTATGATAGCACCGAAAATGTACTATCTCACTCCACTTAATTCAAGATCAGTACTATGTTTAATGTGCTTATTTAGTGTTTGTACAAGTTTACAGCACCTAGGAGGTAGAATCAACCATTACAGGTTTGAAGTTAATTTGGAGAAATTAGAAGCTAAAAAGATCATCCAGAATTTAAAGGAGAAAAAATGAAGAAACTACCCCTATAGTTGCAGCGCATAGTGTCACAATGCCAGTGCGTGGTGCTGTTTCCAGATGAACAAAATTTTGTGCAGCACCACGGAGCTACAAGAACGCATGCGCAGTAGACATGCGCGCAGAGGGAAAGCATCACTGGCTACATACCACACCCTTCTATGTTGTGTGGCAAGGCCGCCACGGTGTTGTCCCTAGCGTCGCAGTTGTCGTGACTCTATAAATGCAACTCTTCATTTTAGGGCAGATTTTATCCTCCCATTCGGCCCCTAGCCAAATTTCTTCCAGTTTTCTCTCTCCACTTGTATTTTTCTTCCTTTCCCCTCATGTAATTGATAAAAATGATGTCAGAATGTGTCTTCTTCTCCATGGGAAGGTAATTTCTAGGTTTTCTCTAGTTTTTCTCTAGTTTAGAGGATTTGGGGATGAACTCTATGTAATTTTCAGAGTTTTGTTTGAATGTGATTTTTACATCTTTACTATGGGTTTCTATTCTGAATTTATTGTTATGAATGGCATAATTTTGTTATTGATTGACAACCAAAAGTTTATTATGCAATTTGAATGCTTTGAATTAACTTACAATATGTGACATGTAATTGTGGGCTAGTGATAACTTGTAGAAATACAAGTTATTTATATTGTTTTATTTAGATATCGCGGCTAAAAGAAAGAAAAGTTTTGTCGATAGTATAGAAATTGGCTAAGAAATGCGAAAATTATAAAATGTCCTCAATACACTCACTAACATCATTGCGATGGTAGAATAGTGTGTTTCAATTTCTGTTTTGCAGGAAATCAGTCACCGCATGCGTTCATGGCTCAAAGATAAGTGAACAATGCATCTACGTCGCATTGCGCCCATCATTCAGAAATGAAGAGATGATCAACGCAATGACGGCGCATGCGACAATCGATCAAGAGCTTTGCGATCAACGCAATCTCAACCACATGCGGCGATGGATCGAAGATCTAAAGAGCAACGCAATTGCGGAGGATTTTGACACGTGTACAGCTTTCAGTTGTGTATTTCTGACGGGTTGATTGTGTAACAGAAGGAATTTCTCATTCCATCATTTCAGGAACTACCTTAACCATATAGTGGGGACCACAATTGCAAAGAGTCAAGCCTAGCCTATAAATAGCTTCTGAAAATTCACTGAAAAATATACTTGAATACATAGAAACGTGTATGTGCTGATCTGAGAGAGAGACTGGTCTGAGCGACTTCCATAGTAGATCCGGGAAGAATCACGAGACAAGGCCGAGAGGTGAGTCTCCAGGCAAAGAATCCTTCTAATCCCCGTCATTGAAGCTCTGTACGAAGGTCACTTCTACAAGAAGAGCAAGCTTAAGAGGGAAGCTCTCCTCTCCATTACTTCCACACGCCGACAAGCATAACCTCCGTTCAGATCTGTGTCAAGACGTTGACACTCCTTCTTTATTTGTCTCTAAATCTTTATTTCATCACTTGTATTCATCTTCTTGACTCTATCATTCACACCTATATCAGACGCTTAATCTGAGTATTAATTGTTATGATCATTACCATTATCATCTCTCTGTCTATTTTCGTTCATCCATAATCCATTATCTCCATGATGTTTTCCTAATTCCTTGGGTAATTAGCAAGAATTACACAAGTAAATTAACTTGTGTTAAGGAAATAATTATGTTTAGCTAAAGCATGCTCGATGGCATCTTCACCTGTGAGAACAAAAGTGAAGATGTTATTCCGCCTATCGAGAGAGGGTCGGAAGAGTGCGTTAACTAAAGCGAGAAGTACTTCCAAAGATGGAAGCAACCTTGCGTTCATCACGTTCATCTCTGTTTCACCATAGAGATATGGGAATACGGCCGATCACCGAGAGGTGTAGACCAAGGGAAAGCGGAACATTAGTCACATCTTTAATGCAATTAACAAACTTGCGATGTTTTTACTATTTATTTTTTCTATTTCTGATTCATCCATAAAGACTTGCCATCACATACCACGATCCTTTGTATAACTTCACAGTCAATCTCGACCTCAATATCATGTATCATGTATCTTGTATCTTGTATCATTTTAGTTTAGGATTTTACTTCTTAACGCAATTCTATTTTATCAATGCAACTTTATTTTATTAACGCAAATTTATTTCATCGCAATTTAAATTCATGTATAAACAACCATTCTTCATTAATTGTAAAACCGGTCGCATGTATCACAAAAGTAACGCATTAACGAAAACAATCTCTGTGTTCGACCTCGGATTATTCTAAGAAACTTGCATTGGAATTATACTTGCTTTCAGCGCAAGGAAACTTGTGACACACATTATTCTATCGCATACTACAAACATATCATTAACAACGCATATTTAGAAGTAGTGTGCATAAGCGATAACACAGCATGAGCTTGTATGATTCATTCTTTCATCAGTAATGTGCATAAACAATAACAATCCATTTTTATGTCACAAGTTTATTGCGCTGTTGCTGGGGAATGGTAACGGTTAGTGTTGAGTACTTTTGTGGTATTTTGCAGAACAGATCTCTTTGTCCTGTCTGTTTAACGTGAAGAACAGGCTGACGATTTATGAGTACTGGAACTAATCTAGAATTTGAAGCTGACCAAGAGATCGAGCGTACTTTTCATGCAAGGGCACGCCAGAACAGAGCAAGGCGAATGAGAGTCAATATGGCAGAAAACAACAATAATAATAAGGCATCCGAAGTAAATCAAGGGGTAAACCGGCCAGCGCAAGACCCCATTTTGCTTGCTGCTGACCGCAATATTCCAATGAGGAACTATGCGGTGCCCAATCTCTATGACTTCTCGCCTAGAATTTCACGTCCAATAGTTGAGGAGAATGCATGTTTCGAGATAAAGCCGGTCATGCTCCAAATGATTAAAAACATGGGGCAGTTTGGAGGTCTACAAGGTGAGGACCCGCATGCCCATCTGACCAGTTTTGTCGAGATGTGCAATACCTTCTCTATTCCTAGCGTCACCCCAGAAGGTATCAGACTTTAACTCTTCCCATACACCTTGAGGGATGAGGCTAAGAGGTGGGCTCATTCGTTGGAGCCAAACGAAATAACGTCCTGAGATCAGTTGGTGGAACGATTTATGAAGAAGTTCTTCCCTCCAGCAGTCAACGCAAGGAAACGAAAGGATGTGTTGAACTTTGAGCAAATGGAAAATGAGACCCTAAGCACCGCTTGGGTGCGATTCAAAAGATTGGTGAAGAATTGTCCGTATATCGGGATACTCGATTGCGTTCTGATGGAAACGTTTTACAACACCCTGAACAGATCAACGCAAGTTGTTGCTGATGCCTCCACAGTAGGAGGATTTATGGATAAAACTTACACAGAGGCCAAGGTCATCATTGACTGCATCTCGCGGAATATGGATGACTGGGTAGATGACAGGTACGGAGGAAGAGAATCCGAGAGAAGAAGAAATGATAATGCCATTGTACCTGCGAATACAATGACAACTTTGGCCGAACAGATGGCCGCGGTGACCTCTCTTCTACAATCGATGACACTTAATCAAGGTGCCCTCTCCCAAGGATCAGCGCAATCCAATGCGCTGGCACAAGTGGCCACAATAAGTTGCGTCCAATATAGAGGGGCCCATGCGGTAGAAATGTGCCCATCAAGCCCGCAACAAGTGTGTGCTATCCAGAAAAATCCATACAGTAACACTTATAATGCCGGTTGGAGGAATCACCCTAACTTTGGTTGGGGAGGGAATCACAACCAAGGTGGGCCGAGTAACCATCAGAGCAACAACTCCGGGAATCGAGGAAACCCTCCACCTTTTCATCAAAACCAAAGTCAGGGTCATCAGAGACAACCGCAAAACCAACCATCCTCCTCAAACACCTCTGAAAATTCATTGGAGTCCCTACTCAAGCAATATATTGAGAAGAACGATGCGGCCATGATGGCGAAATTTCTCAAGAAGAACATCTTTACTCGATATGGTTAATCAGCGATGAAGGCTCACATTTCATCAATCGTATAATCACCAACTTGTTGACTAAGTTTAACGTCAGCCATAGAGTTGCAACTGCATATCACCCATAAACCAATGGGTAGGCAGAAATTTCTAACAGAGAGATCAAAACTATCTTAGAGAAGGTAGTCAGTACCTCTAGGAAGGATTGGTCACCCAAGCTCGATGAAGCACTGTGGGCATATAGGACTGCCTTCAAAACTCCAATTGGCATGTTCCCATATGCTCTGGTCTTTGGAAAAGCTTGTCATCTGCCTCTCAAGTTGGAACACAAGGCAATGTGGGCAAGCAAGAAGCTAAACTTTGATCTAGCAAGCGTGGGGAAAGTCCGAAAGTTGCAATTGAACCAGCTGGTCGAGTGGTGAATGAACGCCTACGAAAATGCCAAGCTTTATAAGGAGAGAACCAAGAAAAGGCATGATGGCCGCATAAGCAACCGGACATTCTTCGAGGGTCAACAGGTACTTCTGTTTAACGCGCGTTTGCGATAGTTTCCAGGAAAGTTGAAGTCCCACTAGTTTGGGCCATTCCGCATCAAGACTATCTTTCCCCATGGCGCAGTGGAGCTAACAACCAAAAACGGGAGCAACGCATTCAAAGTCAATGGTCAACGAATGAAGCCCTACTTTGGGGGTGATGTGGACCGACGCATGGAAACCATTGACTTAGGCAAGCAGGATTGACCGCTTGGGGGGATGCTATTGCGGTAACTCTGAAAAACTCTTTCAATCAACATCCCTATATCTATGTTTAAATGCTTTTTTTACAACTTTCATTTATTGATTTTTAAATTGTGTTATTTACTGCTTATTAGAATTAGCCCTTATTGCTATACATGTTTACTTTCAATTTAATTGTGTATTTCCATCTCATGTTTAATTTCTTTACTTTTATGCATTAGTAGCTCTGTTAAAATTTCTGTGAATGACTAAAACGATGAACACCGCAAAGTCTTCTCGACTTGCATTATTGATGAATTAAAAAGGAAAGATAAAAATTGGTATGCATTGCGATGATGGGTGCATCTTGTGATAACACGATACACTTTGCGTCCATCCTACTCAAATGCAAAGCGTTGAGGGGTGTGTTGCACTCGTATGTATTTTTCACCTGTCCTTAGCGAAAACGCATTATGTTGAGGTAGTGTTGCGCCAGTAGAAATATCGTGCGCCCGTCCTCCAGAACTGCACTGAGCTGGGGGGGTGTGCTACAATGATACATGCGTTGTTGCCCGTTCTCTGCAAATATGCATTTGTGTTAATGGAAGCGTGATGTTAATTTTTAATCGTGCACCCATCTGAATCAAATACAAAAGATAATTTCATTCATTATTTTCTATGTATAGAAGCTAATTACTTGATTCTTTGTACATGCTAAAATTTTATATTGCGTTATTTGTAATTCTTTGTATACTTGGTTAATTTTTAATACAACTGAGTAACAATTCTTTCCGTATGCGTTAGCCTCTTATTTATCATCTTTTGTCAATTATTGTGATATTCTTTATCTTCTATCTTGCGTTATTAATTGTGCTGTCATGATGAGTTATATGCATACCCTTAGTAAAATTTCCCACACTTTGTATTTTCTGACTAACACTTAGATAATTCGTAGCAATAGCACCGCTTTACCTTTTATCCTTCAAAATTCTGCTCAAACCTTCTTTTTAAAATTTTGACTAAGTGTTTGTCTATTCTGTCCAAAACAACGCAATGAGAACCTTGCGCATCTCTAAATTTGGGGGTGGGGAAGATCTGAGCAGATGCACAAGTTTTATTGCGCTCTTTGCTGGGAATGGTAAACGGTTAGTGTTGAGTACTTTTGTGGTATTTTGCAGAAAACAGATCTCTTTTGTCCTGTCTGTTTATAGAATACCGTGTATACGACAGCTGAAAAAGCTTTTATGAGTACTAGGCTTGGACTAATTCTTAGAATTTGAAGCTGACTCCAAGAGATGCGTAGTGTCTCGTACATTTTTCATGCTGTAAAAGGACGACTGCCCGCAGAACAGTAGCAAGAGCGAAATGAGAGTCATTTAAAATATTTCTTTAGTCAGAAATAACGCCTGACACTCTTATAATAATGAAGGCATTCCGAAGTAAAATCAGGTAACTTGGCCAGTTGCTCAAGACCCCAATGTTATTGGCTTGCTTGCTGACGCGCCATATTACAATGAGGAACTATGACTTGATGCCCGAGTGTCTCATTGATTTCTCAGACCTAGAATTTCACGTTCAAATTAGTTGAGGAGAATGCATGTTTCGAGATAAAGCCGGTTCATTGCTCCAAATAGTGAGATTGTATAACAAACAACAACTGGCTTTTGCAGTTTTTTTGTGGTTCAATATTTGTCTACCAGAGTAGAGGACCCCGCATGCCCATGAGATATTCATGTACTCATTGTGTGTCTTTCGAGACTTGTGCCTCAAACTACTCAGTTTACGGGTATTGTTCCTCAGACGTCACTCCTGAAAAACAGGGTGATTAAGACTTATAGCTATAATTCCGCATTGTGACCACTTAGACGGATGAGGCTAAGATGTGGGCTCATTCTGTGTGAGCCAAAACAGAAGGTCAAAAAATAACCGAAGCAATTTTTTTCTATTGGGGGGAAATTCTCCCTCGCACGCACTCAGTTGGTGGTGAGACAAGATATTATGATGATTATGACGCTTACTTCGATTCCACATTCTTATGTGCCTAGAAGATCAACGCAAGGAACAGAAAGGATAGTTTTGATATGGATATTACGAGACAAATAGGTTAGAAATGAGAACCTATGCAACCGCTTGGTGCGCTCTTCAAAGAAAGAATTAGATAGTGGATATATAGTCCGATTATATCGGGATACTCCGAATTGCGCTTCATGATGAAACGTTTCGTCCTCTAACTACAACAAACACCCTGAAACAGTATCATCAACGCAGTTGTTGCTGATGCCTCCACAGTTAGAGGATTTATGGATAAAATCTTACCAGAGGCCAAGGTTCATCATGACTGCATCTCTTGCGAGTGTGAGTTATATGTCATGACTGGTAGATCTGACAGTAACGGAGGAAAGAATCCGATGAGGAGAGAAGAAATGATAATGCCATTGTACCTGCGAAGTACATGACAAATTTGGACGCCGAACAGCTTAGACACTCCTGATGGCAGTCGCGCTTGAGTACGTGGGCGTCACGCGCAAGATAGATAAGCCTTCGCCTATATTCTCGCAAACATACTCGCAGAATTGACCACTTATTATGCCAGAGGCTCTAGTCCATATACCCTCGTTACACTGTGAGAATTTCCAAAATGGCGTTCAGAATTGCGCACTCGCACAAACAAGCTTAGTGTCACACTCGTATTCCTCGCAGCTCCACTAAACAATGCCAACTGTTTTGCGTATATCCTTAGACCAATAGCATGAGGTGGTAGTCCCTTAATGCTCGCTGCAAAAGTGCCAATAAGTGAGATATGATGTTTACCTCGTTCCCAGTGCACTGAGAAACTTCACTCTGTCTGACACGGCGCCAAATCAAATGTGCTGTTAGAGTATCGTGTATAGATCACAGTGTGAAAAAAGTGGACTATCACAGCGTTATTCTCTAATGACTCGCCACTCGGTTGGAGCAGCTAGTAGCTATGTGAGAATCAGCCCAACTTGTGGGGAGGATATATCACATCAGATCTCGCTGTGAGCTGGAACCGACTGGTCAAATACTCCGACTCAGAAGTCATATACAAAGATACGTGACCAAGTCCGGAATTCGATGACGAAACCGTCTCTCTCCAGGTGTTCTTCAATCACCCTCAGATAATAGATTCGATCCATGGTAGGACGGTCCAATTCGTAAGATAAATAAACCGCAAACCAACTCAAACATCCTCTCATCCATAATCTTAACGCGCTAACGTCGAAAAATGGTGCATTGCGGTATATGCTCGGTGAAGGATCTCCTCGTTCATCAGCAATATATTGAAAAACCAAGACACTGACTTTGTTTTTCAAACCAGACTAAGATTCGAGAAGCGGAATAGATGGCGCAAATCTTCTCCGAGAAGATTAATGAATGTAACATCTCTATAACCTCAGAGTAAGTGCTAATAGTATCTAGCGTCATAGAGCATGCGTTCATGGCTCAAAGATAAAATGAACAACGCATCTACGTCGCATTGCGCCCATCATTCAGGAATGAAGAGATGATCAACGCAATGACGGCGCATGCGATTTTTGATCAAGAGCTTTGTGATCAACGCAATCTCAACTGCATGCGGTAATCAAAATCAATTCCGCATGCGGCAATGGATCGAAGATCTAAAGAGCAACGCAATTGCGGAGGATTTTGACACGTGTACAGCTTTCAGTTGTGCATTTTTGACGGGTTGATTGCGTAATAGAAGGAATTTCTCATTCCATCATTTTAGGAACTACCTTAACCATATAGTAGAGACCACAATTGCAAAGAGTCAAGCCTAGCCTATAAATAGCTTCTGAAAATTCACTGAAAAATATACTTGAATACATAGAAACGTGTATGTACTGATCTAAGAGAGAGACTGGTCTGAGCGACTTCCAAAGTAGATCCGGGAAGAATCACGAGACAAGGCTGAGAGGTGAGTCTCCGGGCAAAGAATCCTTCCAATCCACGCCATTGAAGCTCTGTACGAAGGTCACTTCTACCAGAAGAGCAAGCCTGAGAGGGAAGCTCTCCTCTCCATTACTTCCACACGCTGACAAGCATAACCTCCGTTCAGATCTATGTCAAGACGTTGACACTCCTTCTTTATTTGTCTCTAAATCTTTATTTCATCACTTGTATTCATCTTCTTGACTCTATCATTCACACCATATATCAAACGCTTAATCTGAGTATTAATTGTTATGATCATTACCATAATCATCTCTCTGTCTATTTCCATTCATCCATAATCCATTATCTCCATGATGTTTTCCTAATTCCCTGAGTAATTAGCAAGAATTAAGCAAGTAAATTAACTCGTGTTAAGGAAATAATTATGTTTAGCTAAAGCATGCTCGATGGCATCTTCACCTGTGAGAACAGAAGTGAAGATGTTATTCCGCCTATCGAGAGAGGGTTGGAAGAATGCATTAACTAAAGCGAGAAGTACTTCCAGAGATAGAAGCAACCTTGCTTTCATCACGTTCATCCCTATTTCACCATAGAGATATGGGAACGCGGCCGATCACCGAGAGGTGTAGACCAAGGGAAAGCGGAACCTTAGTCGCATCTATAATGCAATTAACAAACTTGCGATGTTTTTACTATTTATTCTTTCTATTTCTGATTCATCCATAAAGACTTGTCATCGCATATCACGATCCTTTGTATAACTTCACAGTCAGTCTCGACCTCAGTATCATGTATCATGTATCTTGTATCATTTTAGTTTAGGATTTTATTTCTTAACGCGATTCTATTTTATCAACGCAACTTTATTTCATTAATGAAAATTTATTTCATCACAATTTAAATTCCTGTATAAATAACCATTCTTTATTAATTGTAAAACCGGTCGCATGTATCACAAAAGTAACGCATTAACGAAAACAATCCCTGTGTTTGACCTTGGATTATTCTGAGAAACTTGCGTTGGAATTATACTTGGTTTCAGCGCAAGGAAACTTGTGACACGCATTACTCTATCACATACTACAAGCATATCATTAACAACTCATATTTAGAAGTAGTGTGCATAAGCGATAACACAACATGAGCTTGTATGATTCATTCTTTCATCAGTAATGTGCATAAACAATAACAATCCATTTTTATGTCACCAGCTAGTCCTAGATAGGTTAGATAGACTTTATATTTTTTGTCTATAATGAATAGTATCTATTGACCTATGGGAAATTGTATTGAATGTATAATTAGACGATGGAAATTATCCTAGCGTAAGCCCTAGAGCATAATGCAGTTGATTAAATGTGTTTAGAATGGATTCATCTAACATGTTTAGCTAACTAGATAGTAAGGACCATTGGTTGGATTTCTAACCAATTGGACCAAGCATAATCAAGAGCCACAAAATTATATTTGAACAATTCAATGCACAAAGTCATTGGTATATCGATGCCCTAGTTTATTATATTTATTCTCTCATACTCAACATTGTATATTTGTATATATTTAAACCCACTAAAATTTTAGTTCAAGTAGGAGTTTGTTGGGTTATATGGAGTTGATATTCAACATACGGAAGCTATTTTGACCTTAAGCACTCGAATTACATTAATTTTAGTAAAGAAACATGCAAGTCCATAAAATACATAAATAGAGTTTCAAGAACACAACCTTTGATGAATCGTCAAATTACTCCAAATCTCCATGAATTTCTTCTTCAAGCCTTGAAGTAGACTACCACAAGAGGCTTCTCTACTATTCTGAGACCTTAGATTGAGTGGTGGAACCCAAATTGAGTAAGATTTGGGATGAATTTAGAAGGTTGTTAGAGAGTGTTCAACAGTAGCTTTTTTCTTCTGAATTTTGCATTGCATGAACTTGGAAATAAATTGAATTCAATCATTTTATAGGTCTTAAGCATGAAAATCAAATTCAACAAGAATTTGCCACTTAATCTCTCATTTAGATTAGTGGATTATGTGTGATTTAAATGGAAAATGTGGGATTATCCCACTTTCCATTTGATCATTTTCTTTTTAATATTAATTGGAACAATTTTCAAAATATATTAAATGAGAAAAAATCAATTTTATATTTTGAATTTCATAAATTCAAAAATCAATAATTAATTAAACCATTTAATTAATTAAATTAAGATTAATTTAATATCAAATATTAAATTAATTAAACGCCTAATTAAAATATTTAAATCATATTTAAATATTCTCAACTCTCTAAAACTGTAACGTTTAATTCGATAATTAAACATTTTTATATCGAATATAATAATCCAAACCTAAATTGAATTTGAATATTTCAAATTCTCTTGACACATTATTATAAGGTTTCATCCTTTTACGAGCTAGTAGAGGAACCTAATGGACCTACATATCATGAGCTCTAACGATTTGAGATTAATTGGCCAAACTATTTAAACTGAATTAATCAATATTCATTAACTAACGAAACACTCCACTATAGCTCCGTAGTTGCACTGTTCTCACTGTAGATATATTTCTATCTACTTGATTAACCATAATCAGTAAGTCGATCCTCCATAGATTATTCGTATTTACAGCTAGCTCATATATACCATCTTACCCTTGTAATACATCTTGCTCCTTATGTCTCCACTGATCCTTTAATGAACAATTGGTTTATGGTCCTACCAATAAACAAAGTCCCTCTCAGCTATAAATAGGGTGGACCCCTTTGTTCAAGACCAGGAGTTAGTACTTAAGGAAACAACCTATCTGCTAACCCTAAAATGGGTATGAGTGAATTTCGTCTTGTAGGATAGGTCCCCAGCTATCTATCTAGTCTTACTCCTAAAATGGGAGGCTTATTGAGAAGCAATGTTAAACCACTCTCACCCATGCAGACTAAAGGATAATCTCAAATAAACATGAGTTCATAGTTAGCTCAGAATTAAGATCGTGTTACTTTAGGTCATCGAGATTAAATAGTCAGTTTTGACAGTAAACGGTCGTTATAAAGGAAAGTGACTATTTCGTGGTCTGGTCTTATACGAACATCTTTTGTACAGGATGCCCCCACTCACATGTCTCCACATGAATGACTTTGGGATCACATCGTTTGTATCAATATACAAAGCGGGCCAAATCCATAGTGTCCCAGGATAAGGTACCCAATCCTATCCATATACATATAGACCGTTTTCGTTATATACTCAAACTTGATCATCTTTTATGTCTCTACATAAAGTTTAACTATTCATGTTATCAACATGGGTTCGTTAGTTTATCGAATTTAGGAATCTATAAATGCAATTTATATGTTCAATAACAATTTTATTGAAACAATCTCAATAACATCTTTATTGTAAATAGAATATGTTTAAAGTTTACAAATTGCAAGTTTTAGGACATATAGCCCAACAAACTCCCACTTGGACTAAAACTTCAGTAGGTTTAAATATATACAAATATACAATGTTGAGTATGAGAGAATAAAAATAAACTAGGGCATCTATATACCCATGAATTCTCCCACTTGCCCTAGATTTATGAAGCTCATAGTCCTCATCCAACTAGGTGACCTTCGAACACTTTAGCCGTAAGGGCCTTTGTAAATGGATCAGCTAAATTGTCTTCTAAAGATATCTGCATGACGATTACGTCTTCTCAATATACTATCTCCCTGATGAGATAGTAATTGCGCTCGATATGCTTTTCGCGCTTATGGCTTCTTGGTTCTTTTGAGTTGGCAACTACTCCACTGTTATCACAATAGAGGTTGATTGGCAGATGCATATTTTGAACCACTTCCAAATCGGTCAAGAACTTTCTAAGCCATACTACTTCTTTGACTGTTTCACATGCAGCTACATATTTCGCCTCCATGGTGGAGTCAACAATACAACTTTTCTTTATACTCCTCTAGACTGTAGCTTCTCTATTAAGAGTGAATACCAATCCTAAAGTAGATTTCCTAGAATCCACATTGGTCTGAAAATCGGAATCAATGTATTCATTAAGAATAAAATCCTTAGAGCCATACATGAGCATATAGTCCCTCGGTCTCCAAAGATACTTGACGATGTTCTTAACAGTAGTTCAATGACTATATCCAGAATTGGACTGAAACTTACTGACTATTCCAACTGCGAAGCATATGTCTGGACGTGTACACAACATGGCATATATCAAACTCCCGACTGCTGATGCATAAGGAATTCTTTTCATAGCCTCAACTTCTTAAGATGTCTTAGGACATTGTTCCTTAGATAAATGAATTCCATATCAAAAGGGTAATAAACTTCTTTTGGAATTTTGCATTTTATATTTAGATAACATCTTATCTATATAAGATGCTTGAGATAATGCTAGTGTTCTGTTCTTGCAATTCCGAACTATTTGGATTCCAAGAACATACTGTCTCCTAAATCTTTCATTTAAAATTGTGATACTAGCCATCTCTTGACAACAACAAGGAATCCTATCTCATTCCCAATGAGTAGGATATCGTCAACATATAGTACCAAAAAAGCTACAGTTTTGTTGACAATTTTCTTATAGACACTGTTGGGATCGGTGTCCTAATTCTCCCAGAGTCTCGTTGTTTTGTAAAGATACACATTGTTTAATGAATAAAATAAGTGTTATTTAATTCTGCCATTTACTCATATCCAATAAACAAAGTTCCTTGGTTATCTTATGTAAATTTAAGTAGGTATATGTGATATACAAGTGGATCATGCCTTAAGTGATAACCTAAATAGGTCTATAGTATAAGGATTAAGGTGGGATACCTGATTCTGGTGACACTACGGATACGGCCCACTTTGTAGAGGTTTGCAAGTATTGTAAACTACTACAGATGTTGTAACACGACTGAGCAAGTGGGAGATGGTGGAGACCAATCGTATAGGTCGATGACCAATTGCTTAGCTAAAGCTAAACGATCGTCTAAAAAAGCTATGCGATCGTTTAGCTCATCATTTTACTCGGTCTGTCACCTACAGACACCACACGGTCGTTTAGTTTGGGCAAGCGATCGTCTAGAAAAATCTATGCAATCGTTTCGTCAATATTGTGTGATCGTTTAACTCGTCACTGCATGATCGTTTAGCTCGTCCAAGTCGTCGTTTTAGTAAATCATGTATTTACTTGACAACTCCATGAGATCCTTTTTTGCCGAGAGACATCTCAAAAAAAAAAATTTATGAAAAACTTTTCAATAGTTTGTAAATCTTACTAAAATTAGGAAAACCATTTTTCCTTTTATCTCACGGTTACCATGAAAATCCAAATAACCACCCACTCAATTGGTTATTAAAGAAAAAGAATTAATTATCCAATAATTAATATTTTATAAATATAAATGATAAACCAACTTATCATACTAAATTTATAACCTATAGTTTTAATATTTCATCTCATGAAACATATAAACCATAGTTCTTTTCTATTCCATGGTACTTAATGTAAATCTCATTTATATCAATCCTCCACTAGATGTATTCTCATATATCATACTGATTATATCATAATATAATCAAAATACCTCTTGTCATTTTGAAACATTTTCAAATCAACACCAAGAACTGATCCTCAACTGAATCCATTGAGCTACCAAAGGGGACCTTATGGACTTGTAGCTCGAGGCTCCAACGGTACATGAATAATTGATCAAACTCTTAGTCACGGGATCCACCATCCGTTAACTGCTAGGCACTCCACTAAAGACCGACAACTAAACTCTCCTTACCATAGTTATATTATGTGTCCATCTTAACTAATCAACAGTGTTGACAACCTTTCACAGATTGCTCGTAAGTACAACTAGGCTAATAACCGTTATGCCCCTGTAGTTACATCTATCTTCTTAAGTACCACTGATCTCTCTTAATGAAGATAAGTCATAGTTCTACTATGACTGAGTCTTCTTTTCCAAAGAGAAGCTGTGGGCCACTATGTTCAAGCCCCGAAATTAGCCCTTAAGGAGCAACTCCTCTACTTATCCTTGCTTTGGGAAAGGAGTGAATTCCATCTTGTGGATTGAGTTCCAAGCTTCTTAGATCAAAGACCAAAGTCCCCAAAAAGGTAGGCCCATACTAATCAAAGGACCGCCCCCAAAGCAGGAGTTCCTAAAACACTCAGGATTGAGGTCGTTGTCATTTATGGTCGTTTAGTGAGATGTAAGTCTCTAGTATCAAACGGCGTTATATTACAGAGTATAATCATCTCGTGGTCCAGGTCTTATATAAACTCTTTTGTATAGGACACCCCCGCTCGCACGTCTCCACATGAATGGTTAGGATTCTACCATCTGTAGTAGTTTACAATACTTGCAAAACCTCTACAAAGTGGCCGTATCCGTAAGTGTCACCAGAATCAGGTATCCCCACCTTAATCCTTATACTATAGACCTATTTAGGTGTATCACTTTAAGGCATGATCCACTTGATATCACATATACTTACTTAAAATTTACATTAAGATAACCAGGAACTTCTGTTTATTGGATATGAGTAAATGCAGAATTAAATAACACTTATTTTATTCATTAAACAATGTGTATCTTTACAAAACAACGAGACTCTGGGAGAATGTAGGACACGATCCCAAACAGTTCTAATAAGAAAATTGTTCAAACAAAACTTGTAGCTTTGGTACTATTATGTTGACGATATCCTACTTCATTGCGGTATGAGATAGGATTCCTTGTTGATTGTATGAGATGCTAGATATCAACCAGATTTTAAATGAAAGATTTAGGAGAACAGTATGTTCTTGGGAATCCAAAATAGTTCGGGAATTGCAAGAACAGAACACTCAGCATTATCTCAAGCATCTTATATAGATTAAAAAGATCGTTATCTAATATTAAAATGCAAAAATTCCAAAAAGAAGTTTATTACCCTTTTGATATTGAAATTCATTTATCTAAGGAACAATGTCCTAAGGACATCTTTAAGAAGTTGAGGCTTATTGAAAAGAATTCTTATGCATCAGCAGTCGGGATTTGATATATGCCATGTTGTGTACACGGTCCAGAATATGCTTCGCAGTTTGGAATAGTCAGTAAGTTCAGTCCAATTCTGGATATTAGTCATTGAAACTACTGTTAAGAACATCGTTTTCAAGTATCTTTGGAGGACGAGGGACTATTATGCTCATGTATGGCTCTAAGCGATTTATTCTTAATGAATACATTTTGATTCCGATTTTCAGAACCAAGTGGGATTCTAGGAAATTCTTACTTTAGTGATTGGTATTCACTCTTATAGAGAAGTACAGTCTAGAGGAGTATAAAGAAAAAGTTGTATTGTTGACTCCACCATGGAGGCGAAATATTGTAGCTGCATGTGAAACAGTCAAAGAAGTAGTATGGCATTAGGAAAGTTCTGACCGATTTAGGAAGTGGTTCAAAATATTGCATCATGCCAATCAACCTCTATTGTGATAACAGTGGAGTTAGTGCCAACTCAAAAAGAAACCAAGAAAGCCATAGCGCGAAAAGCATATTCGAAGCGCAATTACTATCTCATCAGGAGATAGTATATTGAGAAGACGTAATCGTCATGCAGATATCTTTATGAAGACAATTTAGCTGATCATTTACAAAGGCCCTTACGGCTAAAGTGTTCGAAGGTTCACCTAGTTTGGCATGAGCGGACTATGAGCTTTCATAAATCTAGGCAAGTGGGAGAAAATTCATGGGTATTATAGATGCCCTAGTTTATTTTTATTTCTCTCATACTCAACATTGTATATTTGTATATATTTAACCTACTGAAGTTTTTAGTCCAAGTGGGAGTTTGTTGCGGCTATATTGTCCTAAAACTTTGCAATTTGTAAACTTTAAACATTTCTATTTACAATAAAGATATGTTATTGAGATTGTTTTTCAATAAAATTTGTTATTGAACATTATAAATTGCATTTATAGATTCCTAAATTCGAATAAACTAACGAACCCATTGTTTATAACATGAATAGTTAAACTTTTTTATGTTAGAGACATAAAAAGATGATCAAGTTTGAGTATATAAACGAAAACGGTTATATGTTATATGGATAGGAATTGGGTACTATCCTGGACCACTATGGATTTTGGGACTGCCGCCTTTGTATAATTGATACAAACGATGTTGATCCCAAAGTCATTCATTGTGGAGACCATGTGAGTGGGGGCATCCTGTACAAAAGATGTTCGTATAAGACCAGACCACGAAATAGTCACTTTCCTTTATAACGACCGTTACTGAGAGTCAAAACTGACTATTTATCTCGATGACCTAAAAGTAACACGATCTGTAATTCTGAGCTAACTATGAACTCATGTTTATTTGAGATTATCCTTTAGTCTGCATGGTGAGAGTGCGTTTAACATTGCCTTCTCAATAAGCCCTCCCATTTTAGGAGTAAGACTATATATATAGCTGGGGACCTATCCTACAAACGAAATTCAACTCCATACCCATTTTAAGGATCTCTCAGATAGGGTTGTTTTCCTTAAGTTACTAAACTCCTTCGGTCTTTGTCAACCAAACGGCCCTGGCTCTCCACACCCTACCTATTTATTAGCCTGATGAGGGACTTTGTTTATTGGTAAGGACCATAAACCAATTGTTTCATTAATGGAATCGAGAGACATTAAGGCAGCAAGATGTATTACAAGGGTAAGATGGTATATTATGACGCTAGCTGTAAATACGATAATCTATGGAGAGATCGACTTTACTGATTATGCCGTTTAATTCAAGTTAGAAAAACTATATTCTACAAGTGAGAACAGTGCAACTACGGAGCTATAGTGGAGTGTTTCGTTAGTTAATGAATATTTTTGATATCTCTCTCT